>NW_011332985.1:206743-240392 GCF_000735185.1 Notothenia coriiceps
GCTCTACCCAAAAGAGGCGTCCCACCGACCACAGAGGCGAATCCCTATTCCACTCTTCAAGCCAGTAGTCCCTCCCTGACCGCCTCAACTCGCGAGGAGGAAGCGCAGCTTTCCTCCGGTCACTCCACCAAGCCGCGTGGATCAGATCCTACCGGTGGACCCGCGGAGGATTCCCTCCACAAGGTCCGTCGCAGCGTCTGACCCTTCTCGGTTTCCCTCTGGATCTTGGTCTAGCCTCTCTAATATAAGAGAACGCGCCGGACCTCGCGGAACCCTGGGGCGTGCGTCTCCGACCAACTACACCCGGTCCCTTTTCTTTCAAACCCGCCCGATGAGGACGACTTCGACGATTGGAGCGCGCTTGGGATTGGGTGCCTATTCGCCCTCTTCTACCTACCTACCTACCTAGTAAGCGTTATCGAACATATCGGATCCTGTAGCATAACGTGATAAGAGTGAAAAAAAAAGAGTGAAATAAACTTGATAAAAGAAAAAAACATAATAATTAATTATATGAAATTATAGCGAATTATAACACCCGCGATCTCGTTCTTTCGGTCATGACCCATCCTTCATGACCATAGGTGAGGGTAGGAACGAAAATGGCGCGGTAGACAGAGAGCTTTGCTTTGCTATTGGAATGATATATTAGATAATAGATAGATATTACTAAGTAGCAGATGAATGTTATGACATTTACAAAGAGACCAGTATTCTCACCTAAATACCAGCATAGCTCTGGCCAGATGAGCAGAGCCCTACTTAGCAAGAATGATTGAAAACACTGGTGTGGTTCTGCATAGCCTTAAATAATATCTTAAAAGTTCTTCAACACAAAATAACTCCTTTAAAGTTTAGCCAGATAAAAATATATATATATATAGTGGGTATCAGTTTTGAAAATGTCAAATCTACATTCACTTTTCATTTTTTGGTATCACAAATACTAAGCTTCCCATGAACCTGAATCTGCATTGCTTTGGAGAAGAAGATTGTCCAAGATGCAACTCAGAGCTTTAGACAAAAATGCTTAGCTGTTTGGTTTGGGTGTGAGCAAAACATTGCACTGTAGTCAATGTACCTACATTTCACCCAAATCACTAATTGAAGCGATTTTAGCACCATGTAAAATAAAAGGTTGCGTGTCCTTTGTGTCGTAGGTAAGCAGGATATCTCAGATATGGTAAACAATACAGAGATGTGTGACTCTACACTGTTCTGTAGCTGTTTCATGTGTTTCATTCAGCCAACAACAGCATACCCTTGTTCAGTAATTACACTGCATATGTCTTTGTAAGTGTGTTTGGCTTCATTTGTATTTATGTTCACTCTCATGTGAAGAACCAGAATACAGGCAGATGGTTGTTGGATGCGTTTCCTGTTTATTTCAGGCAGCTACAGTGCTCAGTGGAACATGCAGTTAAACACAGCTTTAAGTGTGACATGACATGGGGGCTACAGTGAGGGTATCCTTTAGAGATATTCTTATACAGATGCAGGAGTATAGAGTAACCTGATCAGTTTGATCCTGACTTCCTGCTTGAGAGAGAGAGAGGGACCCTAATCTGATCAACTCTAATATCCTGCTGTCAGAGGTTCCAAGTTCAAACTCACTGTTTTCCCATAAAATGTCCCCGACAGATCTATTAGCTGCTCATCAGTGAAATTGTTGGCATGTGTAATCTTTTAATCTACTGTAAATCTCTTCCTGTTCATGGACAGAAAGGGAGGATGAGGAATTAGCTTTAGATGATAGAACCATGAAAAATCCTGCTGAAAATGAGTTTTATTTTTCATTTTCATTTCATTGCTGCGATGAGAGAGTTTTGATTTCTTTCAAAAGTCATTTAAAACAGTTCAGCTCTGCTATTAGCATATGCATAGACCTGGCTGTGAGAACAAATTGGAAAAAGCAGTCCATGATTGTCCATATGCACTTGAGCAGATTAAGAGTCTCTGAGAAACACATTGCACACTCAATTAAGAAAGCTTTTTGGACAGATTACTGTGAATCAAGTAGTGACAGTATTACACTGTGAGATTACTCGTTGCATAAACTGCACACACACACATAAACACACATGTAATCAGTCCTAGAATTACAACTACACAAATGAAAAGCAAGTAGTGAGGATGAATCAGCCTGCAGTGTGTCATTTGGTCCAGGTATCAGTTAAGGAATAACAATGAGTGGAAGCGCCTGGCTCCGTTTGCCTCCCTGTGCGATGACGTCTCTGAGCAGAGCTGCTTACGTCGGAGCCACTCGCTGTGTGTTGGCACACTGAAGTGATGTTTTGGATGAGGGCTTGAATAAACATAGCCTCTGCTGTTGCTGTGAAAAGACTCACTTACTCCCACCCAAAGCATTACAATGTGGCATTAACTCTAGCAAAGGATTCGGAAGTTTGGATCATTGAGGGGGCATTGGATTTCTAATGATAATCTTTATTCCTTCCGGTCCTTCTGTTGTTGATTCGTATTCTTATTTCTCCTACACAACTAATTTAGTTTTAGATGTTATACATTTGCATTTGGAAAGACGTGTTGTTTATTCGAGGGCACTACGGTGACAATCAAACTGATAATTAAGAAGATAGATTATCACCCTGTCAGCGTCCCTATGTTCTGCAATGTGTCATGGTGCAATTAGGAAAATGGGCACATTAAATAAACCAGCATTATTTATGTGGAGCTCTTAAGATGTCTTGTGCGTCTGTTTTTCTTTTTGATAAGACATGCTTGGGGTTAAACTGCATGTGTTCTTGGATGACATAGAGTCTGCAGACTACAGAGCATTACAGTGAGCATTTCCTCGTGGACATACAACCCTCCTCTGTTTCATACCACAATGGTGCTATGGTAACGGGTGTTCAAGCCTGTGGGGCTCAACTAAATTGTCTTTGTGCTGGTACTAATTTCTCTCCATTTTTTTATTTTAATATTTAGTGGTGGCTTGTCAAAAAATAAATCCTTATACACCACAGCTTTGTATGTGTTATTTATATTCAAATGTGACTATGCAATGCAAAAACATGTAAGTCTAGGTTCAATATTTTTCATTTATCTAATTGCAATCTTATCCCCATCCCAAACTGCATCTGTAATTTCTGTCTACAAATGTCTTTATTTTGCAAATAATACATGATATCAGAAATAGTATTTATTTTGTCAGAAACCTTGTCCTACTTCTAAAGGACACTTTTTCCTCACAGCAATTCAGCTACCTCCTTTTCAGCCTCCTTTGCTTTAAACTTGGAGAGGACTGGAGACCAAACTTCCTAAAAATAAAAGCTCTGCCTTATTTAGCGTGATTTCACTCAGCTCTTTCCAAGGATGTCATGTACTGCTTTTGTCATTGAATATATTGATCGTCGAGAGCCACAACTCTGCCATCAGGTCTTCTGTATTAAGCTTCACTGCTTGAGGCCATTGAAGAGGCACCCTTGTAGCCGGACAGCCCATCATGTATTGGCCTTGAATGGCTCCCCCCAACCTCCTTGTGATTTGTAGAATTTTTGAGTGGCAGTGTGGTTCTGTGCAGTGATTTGTCCCACTAGAGGGGCCCTGCCTCAGCCATCGCTACCGTCAGCAACTCTTCTACAACTGTGCATGCATACAGGATACTGGCATTTGCTGAATCCAAGGTGGCGTCTTTTCAACCAGAACGCAGTGAAATACCTTTTCAGCCCCTCGAGTGGTCTGGCGAACTACGGCCAAGGGGGCCCCAGCAGTATAATGATGCCTGGCACAATAGTTCCACTGTTCTCCAACCCGTTCCCAGGAAACCGCACAACATGTGCCATTGTGCACTGTGCTTTGCTGCCCAACCACGTTGCCCGGCTTTAGCCAGAGACACCGAGAGTCCTTGCTGTGCAGGGCAGCTCACAGCAACGTGGTTGGTAAGACAGGTTCAGAAGACTTCTAGACGAAGGGTTTATTCACCTCGCACTGCGTTTGATCTGTTAAAATAATATTGTACAAAGCTACATTTAAAAGGCCAAGCTGTGAAGCGGAAGAGGCCTGAGGGGAAAAGGATAACTGAGTGGTTGCCAGGAATGGTAGTACAGACAGCCCTGAGCATTGTTGTTATGTTGAACCCTGCTCAATAAAAGAGGAAACCAAGAGAAAAGTGACAAGCAGAAAAATGGAGGCACAAAGACGGCTAGAACTGGTTCGTAGCTGGTCCGAGCTGGTTCCTCTCCTTTTATCTAATACTGGGGATTCAACCGTTTGTGTTCCTCCTCTATGGCCCCTGACGTGCACTCCATTAAAGCCTCCACTATGCAGCAGAGCAAAGGAGATCTTTCAGGGCCGGCCAGATAGGGGCCTTTAGTCAACTGCATCCAGGAGGTACATGTCACGAGGGCCTTTCTGGGCCCCACAAGCCAGCTGGTCACCTAAGACACCACAACGGGATATCCAGGAAAAAGAGGCCTGATGCAAAGCCCAGTGTGTCACAGTTAACTGAAAGCTCCGTTTCCTCTGAGCGTAGACATGTCAGTTGATGTGTCAATTATTCACAAGATTTGCCAAAACATCACTTTATTGTCAACTCACTGTTAAAGGGATGTGTTTTTGCTTTAAGTTACAAGTGAAAATGTCTATAAGCCTTACTATAATTCTGAGCTTGTTTTTTTTTATCTATTTCAATTTTCAGACTCTTTAGAAGTTTTAGAATCTTAATCTAAATCTCCAATGTATTGTGGCGTGTTCAGAGTCTTCATTCGTCACCAGTCCCATTAAGCTACAACTACAATATTAAATTCAGTTGCTTATTTAAATAAGACTGAATGAAATGTTGCTCCATCTTGACATCACCTTTGTCATCCTCTAATAGTGATTTGGAGTTCAGTCCTGTCACTGTTGGCCCTTATGGAAGATAAAGACTCACCCACATGCCCTCAGGGTAGCCTCCTTTATCTTCCCACGTGTCTCTTATTGCTGGAAACTAGGAATGAAAGCATTGATAGTGCCAATATCAAACCAAAATAGCAACAACTTCAAGTCCAACTTCGAATTGAGTTGGACTTCCTATTATAGTTCATGAAAAGAAAACATTATCTCAAATATCAAGCAACAGTTACATATTGTTGCTGTCCAATAACAACGATGTATAAAGGATCTTTTTTATCCTTCTGTTTATAAAAAATAAATAATTGCCCAAATAAGTGTTAGAGCCGTAATTTTGATTATGATAAGTATAAACACCTGTGTGGGTTGACAGGGCCTTTAATGTTCTGATATGGTCTGTGAACAAGTTATCAATTTAAAATATATATTCAATATGCCTTCACCACTTCATAGAACATTTAAGTTTATAGTGTATATCATTGTTGTCCAGTGATTTTGAATCTTCAGGTTGTGTTGCTAATTGCCCCTATCTTTTTCCCCCTACAGATCCCAGGAAAAAAAATAGACACTTCAGTCTCAGAGCACTTTTCAAGTATTCACAAGTTTGAACAGACGTGTTGTTGCATACTAAATAAAGCACCAGAGCAAATATGAGTGAAGATAAACCAGCCGATACCGCAGAAACTGCTCCGGCTGAGGCGAACGCAATTCCTAATGGGAAAGGCCATGATCCAGGGGAGGAGATCTCAGCCAAAACACCACCTGCAGAGGGCGGAGGGAAGTGAGTACAATCCTCCTTAATACAGATGTATTTGTTATATTGGGAATACCTTTTTAGTTTAACACAGCTGACAGATAAATAACTAGGATTTTCTACCGTCAACACTATTTACGTCAGGCGATTGAAGTCACAGGATGCTTTTAATCATCAGCTTAACATGCCACTTACTGAAGGTCTCAAATGTCTTCTCTTATAGCAGAACATCAAGGGAATTAAGTGTCAGGTGTAATTTGTCTGTGCCTGTTCATTTACTCATCATCAGGGTGACTTCAGAACAAGAAGGACCTGCCCTCACCTAGAGAGAAAGAAATTACATGCAATATTTGTATGAATTGGCCAGAGGCATTAGAAAAGGTATTACTCAAATGAAAGGCCTCAATGCTCACATTACGTTATGGGGGAGATACAAAATTAATTACACATTCGCTGTGACAGCCTGGTGTAATTTACCTCCTACTTGCTCCTTCATTGTACTGTCATTTGTGCTGGAAAATTGAGTGAGCTAAATGCCTCAGTATTATATGACTGTTTGTCTTGCAATATTTTTTTAATACCTTCTCATTTTGTATAAATAGTTTAATTAAAATGTCCCCCTCAGATGATGATCCATGAATGGTCCGTTCTGCCTGATTTTTTGACTGATTATGTTGTAACTGAGGGTGTTGTGTTTCCACTTTGTGCTCTCGTTGGGTGATGGATGGCCTCTCTCTACACTGCTTGTAGGGAAACTGTACCCAATAGTACCCAGAATGCTAGGTATGTATGTTATGATAAGAAACAGAGAATTCAGTGTGCTATCTGAATTTAGTGATAGAAATTAGCACAGAGAAGCAACTAATGTAACCAGAGCATGGTACAAAAAGAACATGTATAATTTCTGATGAATCTTGAGTTTTTTCTTTGACAATATTTCTTTCCTTTAGTCCCCACAGAACTGAGAATGCAGAGGCCAACCTCCCAGAGGGCCAGGAGTTTTTATCAGGCGTGGGCGACAAGAAGACCACTCACTTTACAGATGTAAGTTCAAACACTTCCAATCAACAGTTCTCAATGGTATCATTATATGTATTTACTATCAGATTATCTAACATGTTTGATCTTACCATCTGTCTTGCATGTGTTATAGTTTGAGGGGAAAACCTCGTTTGGGATGTCCGTCTTCAACCTGGGCAATGCGATCATGGGAAGTGGAATCCTGGGACTGGCATACGCCATGGCCAACACCGGGGTCGTCCTGTTTCTGTAAGATATTCAACTGCTTTTGATACACTACATTTGTAACTCTATGATTACTGATAGGAAGAATGACGTACGGTTAACAGATGTTGTCCAACTCATTTTCTTCCCACTTTCCAGTGGAGATCTGCATCACACATAAATAGCACCTACTTGTTATTCTCTTCTCTGAACCGAGCAGCAGTCGCTGAAGCAGATGACACAGGGCACATGTTTGATAAATAAAGGCCCCGATTAATAGTGTTTTGGCAACCATTTACTTGTTCTATAAATGACTGCAATTAGGGGTGAAGAAGATTAACACATTGTTTCTGCGTGGTTGAGTCTCTGCCATGAACCAGTGGGTGTACATACTGCATGTGGCTTAACATATATAAGCCTCTGGAGAATTGTGTGTCAGGATACTGATGTCAGAGGCGACTGCAGCTTTCAGGTTGAATATTAATGTTTTCACGCAGATGCTTTTCTACCTTTTTAAATTCACTGGACGTCTTCTGACCTATGAGCTGTAAGTGAGTGATCACAGTTGTTTTGTTATTTTCCAGTATTTATTGACAATAAATATTTTTTAAATATCTCTAGCCATTAATGCTTGTCAACTAGCTTGTAGCTTGCTTTCAGCTAATTTGACTGGATTCACCACTTCATTACATGCTTGTCATACAGTGTGGTAAGGGATTACATCATCAGTTTTCTTGTGTGAAAGTAGATATATTCTGCTAGCTATTACTCAAGTATCTCCCCAAAATTTCAGCTGGTTGGATTTACGGTGGCTGGATTCTGCATTTACATGCAAACATAAAGCTCTAGGGTGGAATCTAATTTATACATAGGGTTGTATGATATCTGACTGATGGGCTATTGAAGCTTAACATGCTCATGTCAAGGTCTTACATGTGTGTTATCCCCTTCCTTCATGATGTTTTCAGCTGTAAGGTTGAACAGTTTGGTTGCATGCTTCTCAAAAGTAATCAGTGTGGTGTTTCCAGAATGTGATCTCACCAGATAGCGCTGAAAGAAATCAACACTTTCCCCATCTTGTCCCCCCATGGGCTGTTTTGACACCTCTTCCAGATGGCGCTAGATGTGTCTGGTGTTGAAACAGGCTGAGTTAAGTATTTTTCTGTGAACATGCCCTTATGTAAGCCCCTCACCATTACGTTTCTTAAATGTCAAGCACTGCTATTTAACTAAGCATTCCAGGATGGAAATGACAATACAGAGCTCCAGTGAGAGATGAAGCAATGTTTGATATGTCTGTTTAACTCTTGGCTTGTTTTAAGTGGATGTGCAATGGTGGAAAAACTAGATTCTCTCTCCCCTTGGTAGGTAAGATGCATTTTTCATATCTACAACAGAAAGGTAATAGCATATTAATGTTAGCTTTCAAGATTCAAATTAATAAGGGAGACATTTGAAGCCTTCCTCAAATATTATTCAAGATGATTTTCGAGGCAGTAATGTCTTGAGGATTTTTTTCCTCGTGTTAAAGAAAGCTTCTTATTTTGAGCTGAGTTGTGTGACTGTGGTTTTTCAAGCTGTCTGAGGCCTTGCCTGGCTGAACCCTTTGTGAAGGAACACCAATGTATTTGAGACCTATAGAAAGGAGCTGAAATCAACTCTAGCCCATTATATTATCATATATCATGAAAATATCTAATTGCATGTGAATTAAGAGTATGTGACAGAAATGTTGTATGGACAATAGAAGAGCTACTGATAAATAAAGGCAGGGTCAGGGACATATTTGGAACAGAAATGCAGGCATTCTTTTTTTCCCATTTGACTCCAGGCTGGTGATCGCTTGAATTTTTTTTAATCATTTCTCCTAGCAGTGTCATTGGGACCTTAGGTTCTGCTCCTTAAGGGGACAGAAGACCTCAAAATGAGAAAACCATGTATGCTCAAACACAGAGACATTAACAAATGCAAAATAAATGCTACTTGTTGCTATTTTGGTTAAATAGGTCATTTTAATGTTTTTTCTCTGACTGGGTCCCTTGCTGGAGACATCTTTATACATTAAACCTTGAAGGATAATAATTCATTATTCACTTTAACCTGAACACTGTGGTTAGGCCAGATACATTAGTACACTCCACATACAGTATGTAAACATATGCCAACATTTGAGCATAATTGCAGATGACTTTTGATTGATAACTACATAACTATCAACAGTGTCGTTGGGTTATTATCAGAGTCAAGTTTATTGCCAGGTACGTTTACACAAAGAAGGAATTTGCTTTGGTATCTGGTGGTGCGAATATAAACAATTAAAAAAATATGAGGATAATAAAAAACAAGTTTTAAGAAACAATTTAGCATTAAAGAATGCTAAAGACAAGTATTTACACCAAATTTAAATGTACAAATAACCTTAAAAGCTAAAAAACAAAAACACTTAGGACAGCTAAAAAACAAAAACACTTAGGACAATGCGTATGTATGGCGTGAGCTGAACAATTTATGGTTAAATGCCAATCAGTACATCCTGTATCTGATCCTATTTCAGGTTGCAGGGTTCAGGCAGTTGTGAGGACATCTCTTATGTAAGGACAGTTTTAGGACTACAGTAAGAAACACAATTTGACTCATGCTCTTAAACTAGATAATCGTTTCAGAATGTCCCTTGTTTCACTTTGCCTAATGGCCTGATGTACAGTATCACACAGACTTTTGTTGGCTGGTGCAGAGGCTTCAACAGGTCAGTGGCCCGGCCGGGGAGGAATGCAGCGGGGGGGAAAGCTGAGCAGAGCTACAGGGACCCAAGTGTGTCAGTCTGTCTGACTGTCAGCAGATCGGTCCTCCCACCAAACTGGACTTCCCAAATCCTCCACCGCAAGTCAGCCAAGCATTCTTTCACCTAGTCCGTTAAAAAACAACAACGACAAAAAAACCTGTTAGCTGGCCAAGAGTTGAAGACCAGTTGAAAGACGTGATGGCTGGCTTTTCCAAACAGTGAGAGTAATGGAGAGAGTGTGTGAGAGAGAAAGTTAATGTTGCCACAAGCAACAATAAAAGAAGAAGAAAAAGGGAATAGTTGGAACGAGGATGATTGGGTCAGTCAATAGATCACCGACCCATTCACAAAGAGTCCTCATGCTCTGCATTTTGACAAATGTTTTAGAGGCAACATGTTTCTTAAAAATCTCCTTTATTTATTAAATGTTATTAAAAAATACAAGTCTTGTCTCGCAAGCAAATTAAACATATTATTGAGTGTAGTAGTTTTTTTTTAATTGGTAGTCCTCTCATAATTAGTCAGTGTCTTGAAAAGCGCTGTCATTTCAATGCCATTTCAATCTCCTTCAAATAAAAACAATACATTTTTTATATCTCACATTGAGTTATAATATAAACATGTTTTTCTGCAAAACACTTTGTGTTAAAATATTAAATGAACATTGCACAACAAACAGTCACACAGGCAGCCACATATTACTGACAGTATCAGAAACCATAATGATACCTTAATATGTTTGGGGTTCATTTTTGGTGAGTGCATTCAGGAAAACTACGGAAAATGTTGGGCCATGTAATGAGCTCTCAGATCCTTTCTAGAATGTTTGTGCATTTATGTCCCCAGGTTTCTTATCCGATGTTACTCTGATTTTCATCTGGGATGATTTGAATGAAAGCCAAATAGAGTATGCTTTTCGGAAAGCATTGAAAATCATCCATCAACAAAACAGAGAAAATGTAATGATTGAATGGGAGAAATGTGAGTCAGTGGAGAGTCGATTCCTTCTCAAAGAGACGTCTGTATTACTGAATATGGAAAGGAAGCCTGTTGTTGGGACTGAAGTGGGTTATTTAATTGCTAAGGAGCAAAAAGCAGAAGATTAATCTTAAAGGATTTTCCTCATTCTCTCAGTCTCAGCAGTAGAAAACGCTTTCTATTAAAACTGTCCATCTGGTGTGTGTGTGTGTGTGTGTGTGTGTGTGTGTGTGTGTGTGTGTGTGTGTGTGTGTGTGTGTGTGTGTGTGTGTGTGCTTACTTACTGTGTCAGAGGGCAGAGGGGCTGACTGTGCAGCCTCCTTACAATCCAGGGTAAAGCAGAGCCACAGGGACTCTGTTCTTCCACAATAATCTATGTAACCGCATCCAGACAATGTATGCCTGTGTTGCAGCTGTATAAATAGCCTACAGCCGAATGCAAAGTATTTAACTGTAACATATAACTTTGTTTAAAATGAGAAGTTTTGATATTGTACTGCTAAAAATTGTAAAAATATTCATGTCTGTATTTGCTTGTCTGTTTCAGGGTACTTCTAACAGTGGTGGCAGTCCTCTCATCTTATTCCATCCATATACTACTGAAGTTATCTGGTATCGTAGGTATGTTTGTATCCTGACAATATGCATCTTCTGATTCAAATCCATAGGGAATTTATTTTCATATGCATTCAAAGGTCACTAATATATTTCGATACATTAAAACCTTTTATGTAAGGTTCAAAATATACACAGCCTGCAGTGAAAAATAGGTAGATTTGAAGATATACTGTAAGAGGGACAACAAATTGAGTCAGTGGCTACCTGCCCCTTTGGTTTGCAGAAAATGAAACAATCATATTGCCTCAAAAATGAGTGGTGTGTAACTCAATGCCACAATATCGCTTACCTGATGGTATCAGTGAAAATAAGTGATGTATGAGATTTATCTCTGATAATGGGATATCTTCTGTTCCTGTTCCTGCTCTCATACCTATGGCTGATTGCTTGAGTCGCTTCAGGTCAGATATCAGTTAGGTTACTAAACACTATTAAACTTCCTGTTAATCCATTTCAATAGTGCACTGATCTACATTCAAGAACATCTAAGAAACGTTAGCGTTATCCTGTGGATGTGCACATTTTAGTATGCAGTATGCAGTATGCGTTCTAATACCAATTTAAAAGTGTGAGAAAATCTTTATGCTTGAGTAATTAAAAAACATCCAATGCTAGACAGAAACACCATTAGTGTCAGAGATCCTATTCTTTGTCAAATCAATAATCACCACTTGGTTTTGCACACATTGGCAAAAAGGTTGTTCACAGTGCACCACAGGGGAATCTCTCACCTCTCTCCTGTAGGACTGTTCTTTGTCGTCCTTTATCAGGGCAAATAAACCAAACCAATAAAATACCCTCTAATGTCAGATATGGTAAGAGTCTACTCTATAAACTACGACACAACAAGTTGAGTTTATTTAGATCTAATGTCTCTTTGTTAGTAATTGTTAGTATAGATTCAAAAATATTATTTGTTTTTGTGGCCCAGGTATTCGTGCGTATGAACAGCTGGGCTACAGGGCCTTTGGGACCCCCGGGAAGATGGCGGCAGGTATTGCCATCACGCTGCAGAACATTGGAGGTGAGGTGACACTGCCATCTGTTCTCACACTTTATATACTCACATTGTTCATGTTCCCAGAGGTTTCTGGGATAAAACTCTGGGGTTTTGGATTAACACTGTATGTGTTCCTATCTCCTTTCCACAGCCATG
This sequence comes from Notothenia coriiceps, assembly GCF_000735185.1. Taxonomy (NCBI): domain Eukaryota; kingdom Metazoa; phylum Chordata; class Actinopteri; order Perciformes; family Nototheniidae; genus Notothenia; species Notothenia coriiceps. The sequence goes on from NW_011332985.1 coordinate 219,107, forward strand.
TCCAGTTACCTGTACATAGTCAAGTATGAGTTTCCTTTGGTCATCCAGGCCTTTCTGAGGGTGGATAAACCTGCAGGGTGAGTGGCCATTGCATGCATGACGTAAAAGTTGTAATTCACACAATGCAGTAACACAAGTGACCTCAGGTCCAGGGAACAGACGCTGTGTTTTATAGGAAGGAGTACATGACTTAAATTAAGCTTAATCTAGATGTTATAATTTAGTGATTATATATTTATTTACAAATACTCGTATTTTTCACTTAACTTCACTCAAAAGAACATGATTAAAGTTGTTATAGGCTTTCATTTCTAGGCGATTAGCAACTCCCATGGTCACTAGTTCATACTACAGCAATCGCTCCGAGAGCTACTTTGTTGGACATACAGTACAGCATCACTTCAATCATGATGAACCTTGATTTAAATAAAAGTGATTCTACACACTTGTAATAAGGTTGAAATACCCCTTGTACACATTTGTACAAACTGCCATGCCTCCTAAAGGTAAAAAATGTGCCTGTTCATGTCAGAAAGTAGTATGATATCTCGTCACTTCTCTGAGGGACCTCATGCAGCCGTGCTCTTCTCAGAGCAGAGGTGTCAGGCTGTGCCAGTTGGCGGCTTGGTGCTGCTCTGGATGTGCTGAGCAGCTGGCCTGAGAACAGCTGTGATAGTGACCCTGGAGGAGGAGAGCAGCACGGCCGCCTTGAAACACTCACATCAAAACACAGCTAGACTCCACGGATGAAAACGTAAACCATGGGATATCACTGGCCGGTGCAGGTGGCCTCAGAAACAAATAATTGGGAGTGGGATGTTCCCCCCCTTACACCTTAACCCTTACCCCAGTTAGATCCTCTCCTCACATATTCTTTGGGTTTGAGAAATGTTTGTTATAGGGGGGTATACTATATTAGTATACTATATTAGTATATATTACTGCTGTGCTGGTTTCCACCTTTATTGAGAAAAATGGATGCTCTGCAACACGCTTTGCTTATAAATGTTGAGATGAATGTGTCCCGCTACATTTAGTCACCATTCACCATACTGTAGAAGTGATATACTGTGACAACATGTCCTCCATGTTTTCTCTCTTGCTTTGTGAAGCAGTGCTGTGGGCCATGGTCAACGATCACAGTTTATTTGAAATGACAGACTAGATTGACCCAGTGACATTCTATGTGTGTTTATATTGTTAAACTGGACATAAATAACACCTCACAAGCCAATGCAATAGAGTTAAATAGCTTTATAACTAATACTACTTTTATAATAGAACGGAATAACACTGTAATGATAAAGCTTATAACATATATGAATTACAGCTTAGCGTTTTCAGTTTTAGTCGACTGCATCTATAGATAATCATACTACGGTATATACAATTTTACATTTTTGTAAGACGCAAATATCCGAGTTATACAATGTTTATTTGAAAGCTTGAAAATGTTCATTTTGAAGAAATAATTATAAATGTATTTTTTCCAGTTGAATCTTTAAAGCATCTTTTCACATGCAAGCATTTCCATTCTTTGTTTTATCTACATTTGCAGTGTAGGGATTTGAGTCTACATGTGTGTTGCTGACACTGGTCAATGAACACCTGAGGCTGTCTCTTTGTGTGTGTTGGTTTAACTAGCTTATCAGGGTACATTTATATTTTCTTATCAACTCACTGTTTGTGATGATTAGTGATTGTGCTTTTGTGAAATATGTTTGTGAGCATGTGTGTATCAGTGTTGGTGAGATTGCGACCCTGGTCCAGATGGCCGGAGGGCAGGACGACTACGGGATAGATGTGCTCTTGTTCTTTCTGCGCGCACGCGTGTGTGTGTGTGTATGTGACTACATGTGTGTGTGTGCACAGGTGTTTGTGTGTGCACGTGTGTGTGTGTGTGTGTGTGTGTGTGTGTGTGTGTGTGTGTGTGTGTGTGTGTGTGTGTGTGTGTGTGTGTGTGTGTGTGTGTGTGTGTGTGTGTGTGTGTGTGTGTGTGTGTGTGTGTGTGTGTGTGTGTGTGTGTGTGTGTGTGTGTGTGTGTGTGTGTGTGTGTGTGTGCACGTGTGTGTGTGTGTGTGTGTGTGTGTGTGTGTGTGTGTGTGTGTGTGTGTGTGTGTGTGTGTGTGTGTGTGTGTGTGTGTGTGTGTGTGTGTGTGTGTGTGTGTGTGTGTGTGTGTGTGTGTGTGTGTGTGTGTGTGTGTGTGTTCAACAGCATCTCTGCTAAGCCTCCCACCTGATAGAAATCATGAAATCAATCCCCCCTTCTGTGTCAGTCTATAAATAGCTCACAGAGGTATATTACTTAGGCGTGGCTGTGCATGAGACAGTAACATGTGGTAGGTTGTGTCATTGGAGTCTGTTTGTCATGTTTTTTTGCCAAACATCTATTACTCATGTCCTACACTTAGTAACAATGTTTATACTTCGAATGTGAGTATCCACTTGACTCTGTGTCAGTCAATGGAAACCAAAAAAAATAACCTCAAGGTGCATAACAAGTAAATTATATTTACTTTGGTTTAGCCCAAACCAGGAATTCCTTTCTGGTTAATTTTTCCCTTTAATGGGTTCTCTCTTGATGTTCTTCAGTAAATTGATTGCTTTGCAGCACATAATGATATACTGTATTAATCATGCTGTTAAACTGTGTATGGCTAGTGCAATTAATAAGTCAATAATAATACACTCGCAGTCAGCCAGCCTCGCCATTATGAAACCACTCAATCATACCCTATAGTGTGATGGTGTAATTAAGTTCTAAACAGGGCTGTATCTAAGACTTTTAACACACTGAGGTGGTCATAGGTCGGTATCCCCCATCGCAACACCACACCTCTAATCCATTTTTGATTAGCCCTAAAAAAAGATATTGTAAATATGTTGATAATTACTTTTACATCTCAAATGTGAACCTTTAAACACTGTTTCAAAGCCTTCTCCACACAACACAGGATCATAATTCTGGTGGACGTATGTTTGGCCTCCTTATTGTGTTTGAATCATTTTTGTAGTCAATGGAAAATATATTAAGTCCAGATAATCGCAAATGTGCAATTTGTGTGTGATATTAACCTGTACTACAAACACTCTCATAAACAACACAGGACATGATCTCTGTGTTCCAGCCTGGGTTCTCGGTGTCCAGTGGTACAAAGAGGCTTATTTTCTACTCTAACTCTTCGATTTGGCATATTGGTGGTGATGGAAAGAACAAAAAACCTCATTAATTAAATCCGTTTTTTACACAGTGTGCCTTATTTGTGTGTACCTGATTTTCTAGCTGTTCACCCACTTTACCCCTGTGTCTTCCAAATCAATATCTGATGCATTGCAAATGCTCAAGAGGATTAAGATTGAGAGGGGTGTTTAAGCAGAGTACTTCCTAATCGATGAGTTGTATTATTTGTGTCTTTCTGTCTCTGCAGTGAATGGTACCTGAACGGGAACTACCTTGTGATGATTGTCTCTGTTGCAATAATATTTCCTCTGGCTCTCATGAAACAGCTAGGTGAGTATATATAATATCACATCCTTCCTTTAGTGGGATGATCAGTAGTGTTTCACTCAGGGATTCCTTGTAAATCTGGTGTTGTGTTACATTTAGCACTACTATATAACATTTAGCTAAAATGCTAAGCTATTATGATAGCAGCACAAGGCAAGGCACGTTTATTTAGGTAGCACCTATAAGGTAGTGTGGTGGTCGTCTAACAATTGGAAGCACAACGTGTCCATGTATCATTGGGAAGGATACATAACCCCATATTGCTCCCGACACCCAATAGCGCATGAATGTGTATTACCCATAGGTATTACCTTGAGCAGGTGACACCTTGCATGGTGGCCCAACGCAAGGTGCCACCTGTGACTGTGCGCTTTGAGGTGTTATAAAGACTGGAAAATAGGTATATAAATGCAGTCCATTTACCGTTAGCCACCAAAGGCAAGCAGCAAAACTTTTGAGGACAAATATGAGTAGTATCTGATATTCATTTTCCCAATATCCTGCAGGGCTTGATGCAGAAAAGGTTTATTCAGTGACCTTCTCAGTAACAATTTAGAACCACGCATGGATGTGTTCGTTTTTTATTTAAGGGCTTGCTCATTTACATGTTAGAGCTAAACTTTGCCTTATTGAATGTATTTTTCCTGGAAGAGTCTTTCTCCTCCCTCCCTCTCTTCTTCTTTCCGTGACCAATTCCAATGTTGTCCTCCTGAGATGTCCCTTGGTACATGGCTTATGCCCCTGCTTCTTTAAGTCACACCTGAATTCAATGAGTAGCCATGCCGGATAATTGGCAGCAAGCTGCTATAGGTTGCCAAATGTTTCCTCTCTTAAAAATAATAAGCCTGTGTTACACTCAAATGTGCTTTTGCAAGGTTGGTTGAGTGTCATGTGACTGGTCTGTGTGACAGTGCTTCAGATGAGCAAGTACATGAGACAAAACAGACGGAAAGTGGAAGAAAAGCAGAGAGAGACAGTTTGGAAGTGAGAATAAGAAGGCGTATTGGCTGACCTCTTTTAAGAAGTCTGTCTCCTGCCGAGACATCAAGAACAACAGCCAGTCGGTGCAGTTCTGACACAAAGAACAGTAAATCAGTGTAGCTCACCTTAAGGCTTGAAGAACATACAGCAGGAGATATAGTTCAGTAGCAATATTTAACTCACTTGTGATTAGTTAATAGAGTTCATCTTCATTTTCTTCATATAAGCCTTCTATGTAATCTATTTGAGAATAAGCATAACCATGTTATCCTAAAAAAGAGACATGCTAATGAAGCGTTTGTGTTTTAGGATACCTGGGATACACCAGTGGTTTCTCCCTGAGCTGCATGGTTTTCTTCCTCATTTCGGTACGTCCTCTGCCTCTTGGTATACCTGCATGTTAACTAGACATGATGTCTTTCTTCTTGTTTCAATTCTGTTGGCAGAAACATCAAGGCAGCATATTCAGATGCAATGGGATCTGTCTGTAAGAAGAATTCTTTCACCATCCCATCATCTCTTTAGTATTCCCCACTCCTCTCATTGCCATGGACTAGTGTTTGCAGGCTGCAGTTCCAGCCTGTGTCGGTTCTCTGACCTAGATTTGGCTGTGTGGGCTGTAATCCATGAATCTCTCTCTCTCCCCCAACCCCTCTCTCTCTTTTTTTCTGTGCCATATTTTCTGCCTGTCTTTATGCTAGCCATGTCTCAGAGCCTTTGTTTCTTCTTAACGCCTCTCGTCTGCCTTGCACAGGTCATCTACAAGAAGTTCAATACCCCGTGTCCATTTTCGGACTTTGCATTCAATAGCACTGTCAGTATGCTGAATGTCAGTGCCATGGATCCTGATGGGAATCCGGATCCTTCCTGTATTCCAAAAATGGCCAACCTCAACTCACAAGTAGGTTTAACGCATGTCACTCAGTCTGAAAGTGCAAATCCACCTCCACTGCCATGACCACTGACAGCCAACAACTTATGTTTTAGTCATCTTCAGCATGTTGCCAGTGACAGTTCACAATGCAAGCATGGAAATCGCACCTGGATTGAAGCACTCAGTTGAACTCAGGAGGAGATTGGGGCTTTTATCAAGCTGTTAATGGTTGACATTAGTCTGTGATTAATGCAAGGCTCAAAGACTTACGGTGACCCCTGAGCTGTCTGCTCCTGCAGAGGAATATAAATTGCTTTGGCATTCTGTACTAACAGTGAGATCATCAAGTTTGCCCTTTGTTGACCATAAAGATGGGTAATGAATGAAATGGGAATGACTTGACATTTCTCTAAGTACCCTTAATTGTAACACTTGGCACTTACCTTCACAACAGGAGTGGACTGTAGAAGGTCTCTCATAGTTAGATCCTTCCATTTATTCCATTGTATCATAACATTACTTTAATTGAAACTATTGTACTTTTCAGGGCACCACTTTACAATAAGACTACCCTTATAAAGGATTCATAAAGGGTTTATAATTAGGTTATGAATTAGGTTGTAAACACTTTATTAATCATCAAGAACCATTTATAAACCAGTCCTAACATAGTTTTCATACATCAACACAGGCTCACTATTTGGCAAGATGGCTAAGCCTTATATTGGCTACTTACAGTACGGATCAATGTGGGCTCGCTATTTGGCAAGAAGACTAAGCCTTATATTGGCTACTTAGCGAGAATCAACTCTGTGAACAACAGATACCAAGGATGCTGGCTGATGAAGGAGACGAAGTAAGCTAAGTGGCCAATATAAGGATTAGCAGTACAGATAAATGTGGGCTCACTATTTGGCAAGCAACCGGTCACAGGTGCCCTGTTTATCTCATGTCTTATAAAAGCTTATTAATGATTTATAAAGTTTTCACAACCTTATTAATACATGAATTACAAACTATTCGTAAACTCTTTATAAGGGCTTTATAAGGTCTTATTGTAAAGTGGTACCCTTTTCAGAGCATAAGCAAAAACGTATTGCTCCTATCAAGTCTTTATTAGCATCCCTTAAAGATGTGTGAGGCTTACTTAACCCGGGCTAGTGCGACCAATCCCAGCTGCTTAGCAGCTTACGAGTAAGGCATTCTTAAAAAGGCTAAAACTGGTGCTCAGCCAGGCCCAAGTTAATCACAGGGAAACAATTAGCTCTCTGTGATGAGTCCGAGGGAGTAATGGGCTGTAAAGCGCGAGGTTGGTGGTAAGACGTCTGGGATGGTGCTGCTGTATCTATGGTGACCTGTTGGGGTTCATTTTCAGACGGCCTACACCATCCCCATCCTGGCGTTCGCCTTTGTGTGCCACCCCGAGGTCCTGCCCATCTACACAGAGCTGCGCAAGTATGTTCTCATGATGGGAAACCCCTGATACATTTTGGACAAGAAATCAGTTGCATAACAAAGATGAAAGCCACTGTTTCTGTTTTGTGCTTGGCTGATCATATTCTAGTCACATGCACTGCTTTAACTTTGTTTTGAAATGTGTTGGCACTGCTTGTACAATGTAGCATGTTTTTAAAAATGTAATTTCAAATGTATCATCCTGCTTTGAACTGCTGTTGTTTGTTTTCCTAAGATTAAAAGGGATGTGTTATAGAGTAATTTTCCTGCATCTAATGTAGCCTGCAGCTGAAGATGGTATTTTATTAGTAACTCGGCTAAATGCTTTCTATAAGGGCATATACAGTATTTTTTCTGTGAATGCGTGTTTGTGCGTGCTTGTGTGTTGGTTTATGTTTGCGTGTGTGACATCACATTGCAATATCTTCTGATTTCAGTCCCACCAAGAAAAAGATGCAGCATGTGGCCAACATCTCCATTGCAGTCATGTACTGCATGTACTTCCTCGCTGCTCTTTTTGGATACCTAACTTTCTATGGTGAGGCCTTGTCCTCCTCCAAATGCAGAATATCCTGTCTCTTTATCTGTCTTATACACATCCTCATTTGCTTCTTATTTTTATTTATGTATTCTTGTGATTTGCTTTCAAAAGAGGATACAAGGATATTAGCACATTATTACAATATAATATACATGATAAGACACAGTAAGTCCTTGCAGAACATTAGTCCTGAAGACTGAAAAGCATCATGATGCCTCTACCCCCTCTAGTGGTCATGTGGTAGATCTTAATGTCATTTGTTGCATAAGAAAATGCATCATGAAATAATGTAGGTTTTATTTGATATATAAGAATAGTAGTTTATTTTAACCTTTATTTGTGATGTGATTAAAGTCCAAGTTCTACATTGTTCTTATTGCTATACAGATTTAAACATACTAGTTAATATTCATATTATACTTACATACTTATATATCTTTATGAATGAATATGTATTCAGTACAAACGATGTTTTACCAGCTGGTCTTAGAAGAACCTATTCTATGTTCCTCCTCTCTGATCTCTTTCAGGTGAAGTGGAAGCAGAGCTGCTTCACACCTACAGTCGTATCGATCCGTATGACAGTTTGATTTTGTGCGTGCGCGTGGCTGTGCTCACGGCTGTCACACTCACTGTGCCCATTGTGCTCTTTCCTGTAAGTACAGCTTCAGCGTTCACACTCACTTTTGGAAAAACCTTAAAGCAGTTATTTTTTCATCATCCAATGACAATTGCCTTTTTTTGTTTTCACAAGGTACGGAGAGCAATAAATCAAATGGCGTTTCCCAACAAAACCTTCAACTGGCCACGTCACATTGCCATTGCAGTTGTTCTGCTCACTTTCATCAACCTGCTGGTCATCTTTGCCCCCAACATCTTGGGTATCTTTGGGATCATCGGTAGGTTAGACGAACCCTGGGAGATGGGTGGTTTTGATGCATTAAAACACAAACATTTAGACAGACCAAGTTACTAGTAGAGGGTGCCCAGTGATCTCTAAAGATATATTATGGAACATTTCTGCATTCAAATATCTACAAATGACTAAACTATCCTATATATTTTTGTGAAGTTGTGTACTTACATTATCACAAATGTTACTTACAAACCTAGAGAAGTTACTCATTTTAAACAAGATAACTGTTCATTTCAGTTGGTGGCCTCTAATGCTGTTGCGTTAGCATTGTGGTTGTCTGTCAGTAGCTGCCATACATCTACTTTCTATCCAGTTTTAAGTCACATTTTTATAGTATATTTGTATTTATTTATGTTGATTTTAACTATATAGTCATGGGATGTCTGGATCTTTAGTTATGCTTGGGAGAAACACTGATTTTAGAAGTGATTTATTAAGTGGTTGGACCAGTTTCACTAAGTGGGTTCTCCAAATCCATGCAGAAAATTAGACTCCCAGTAAAACTATCCTGAATGATGAACACTAGAGTAATCTTAATCGGAAGAAGGCTGACTGTATTGTCAAACTCACAGGATGTATTGAAACGTCTTTGTTTTGATTTAGAGACCCTATTGACAACATAGATCAGATTTACATTCTCCTTTATATTTTCACATAAATATCAAACCTCTTTCTGTATGTTCCAGAAACAGTCTGTTTTTAATGTTTTGCTCATCATTTCCAACTCAAAGAGCAGAATGCTTCCACAAGAGTTGCATGCAAATAAACACATTTCATTCCCCCTTCATACTAATTTCCATATCATCACACAGTGCTGTTGGACTTCCAGCAGTAATTAATGAGAACTGAATGGACAGAGAATTTATTGAGAATTAGTGTCATGAATAATCTTGGGCTTTTTGTCGATTTTCCAGGTGCCACATCTGCCCCTTGTCTCATCTTCATATTCCCTGCTGTCTTCTACCTTCGTATCGTACCCAAAGAAGAGGAGCCAATGACCTCATTTCCCAAAGTCATGGTAAGCATATCTTTAAAATGCCAGGAAATTAAGTTCAGTTGTTTTTATTTTAGGGTTAGCTTCAGTTTTCTGTAGCTTTAACAGACATGTCATGTGCTAAATGATCAGAATCAGCTTTAGTGGCAAAGTATTTGCAAACATACAAGGAATTTAACAGTTTAGCATTAGTCTCAATGCATATACACAGAAATACACATATATTAAAAAAACATGTAACTATAAATGCTATATACAGATATACATAAATATAAAAAATGTATAGTATATAAAATAACGGAAAATGCCATTTATTTATATAATTTAGGCCTATAAGACAGTATATAGTACAACATGCTTACAGTTGTAATGATATTTATATGTTAAACACTGTACATCTATTTCTATTTAATAATGTAAGATGTTATTCAAATGCTTACACATATGTCAAAGCTACACAGGTATTCAATGGTTTACTATGGACGTCACTGTAAATATTGTTATATTAGGAAAAGGATGCATCTCTCCATCCTGTTGTCACTGTCTTTAACTCAATCCCTCCTCCTCTCTTCTAGGCCGTCTGTTTTGCTACGATAGGCGTCCTGTTTATGATCATGAGCCTGAGCTTTATCATCATGGATTGGACATCTGGCTCCAGCAATGCCAGCAGTGGTCACTAGGCACCACTCTCCATGTTTTTCTTTCAGGTTCTATATTGTTGATTTAGATCTATGTTGTAATGTTACAGTTTTTACTTTGAGTGATGTTCAACGTTGAAGATGCCCTATCTCCTCCATTAGAGAATTTCGGCCACAGAGAAGGAGTCTAAAGTTCAGGAAGGCTCTCAATTTCTCCACAAAAGCTCTCACCCTAATGACATTACACTGTACTGTACATCCTGCCAAACAGGGACTGCCGATCCACTCCAGTAGACTTTCCTGGAAAGTTGTTAATAGGTTGTTGACATTTGAAGGCTGTGCCTTGATAGGTGGATGTAAGAGAATATAAAGCAACACTTTACAAAGCTGCTGTCTTTATATGCCTTCCCCTGTGATGTTGGTTGTGAGCATATGCCGCCTTTTACCAACTCTGTGTTGTCCCTAACATGGTATCTGATCTGAAAACTGCTATTCGACACATAATACACAACCTGAGGCCCCTCATTTTAACTGTAGATTGACAAAAATCTATTGAATGATAGACAATTATTTTATAATGTTTAATTATCTATGATGTCTATTATTATTATTAAGTTATTTCAACATCTACATATTTGCCACACTGCAACTGCAGAGAAAAGTGAACATTTATTTCACAGATTGGTGAATACTTTTCTTGCAGAGAAAGTTCTTAACACTAGCTGCTTAGCTTAGCATACATACCGGAAAGTGTTGAGCTGCTTCTTTTAAGTGTGCAGCCTTTAGCTCACTTCACTAAGTTGTGCTGCTGGTGGTTATTTTAAGGTTTGGAGGTGTTATCATTACCACCTCTGACAGAGCAGGGTGTACAACCACTGAAAGTATGTGGTATATAGCACATTTATTCTAACATTCATACACAATATGATCAAGATGTATATTTTCTTATTATTATAAAGCACTTGATGAAAACCTCAGATGATGCAGTATGGACTGATAATCTTCAGCTAGGTCTTTCTGAGGCGATCAATATGAGAGAGGCAGGTTTCAGGTTATGGCCGTTGTTTAATGGTTCTTGGCTCTCTAGATCACTACATAAAACACTGCCTAGATATACACAGTTTTCTCCAAGTATGACTGTGTAAATTAAAGTGATACAATGGTACTAAACCTTATCAGGTGGATTGTATAAGTGATATATGAGAAGAAGAGAAATTACCACTCAGTGTTCTTAATGAACGAGAAGGGAGCATTTTTACCTGTATGATGAACATGTACTGGAAGTGATCAGAGATAACAAAATAAAAATAGGGTCACTTAATTAAGTCGTTAGCAACAGTTTGGTGCCGGCAAATATGTTAGTGTCTAGCTCAAGCTTGATCCCCAACACAAATGACACAGACATGGGACTTCTGTCTCTTTAACAATCTTGAAAAGTTGTTGGTTAGCAAAAGCACTTTCCATTTGATAAGCACAACTTCTTGTAGCCATTAACAAGTTGAACAAAGCAAATGTGAAGAATTCACATATTAGTCAGATTTGATTTAAGGGCATGTATCTTTTGTAAACCGAAATCTTTGGTGAAGTAATCAATCTAATGTAGGTTACGAGAAAATTAGCAAATGTTTTGATGGTATAATATGGATGTCTTCTCAAACATTACTTGAAATAACTTTAAGGTTAGTGCACCTGTGAGCCCCTGCCATCATGATGTTCCCCCTTTGGTCCTTCTGTAGATACAAATAATGAATTGGATGTACTGTTGGAGGTGTTCAAGTGTCCGTGTTGTTAATAAAAGAAAACATGGCTCCAATGTAATTGAACTATAGTACCTACGTATATTCATTAGTGTTGTTAAACCTGGACCTATACTCTGATCAGAAGTATAATTCAAGTGTTTGTCTCCCTCTATTGATAGTTTCGCTGTTGTTTTAAACTTTATGTTTAATGTTTATTCGATTGAATCTGACCAGTGATGAAATGCAAACTGTCAAATTATTGATTTAATATTTTTTTCTTAATATATAAATCATTTATAGTCAGTGGCGTATGATCAGTGGTATAGTTTGGGTCGTTTCTGACTTCCTTGCTGCTTCTTGGCAGACAGAAACCTACTAACTCGGATTTGATAGTGAGTTGGTTTACTTGTCTGAATATCAATATATTTTAATAATGAACTCCGTTACATCAGAGTACAGTGAGTGCTGAAAGGCTATGTGAGTATTGTCCAGTCAATTTGCTACACAACAAACTTTTTTTAATCCCTCGTTTACCATTGCATCTAGATATTGTCTTTATGTATTTGTATGCGGAGTGAATCGTGTAAATCGGCCACTGGGGCATAACATATTGTGTGGTGTTGTTTAACGAATGCAATACTTATATTTTTCCCCAACTTCCTGTTCCTAATTTGACCTTTGTGAGTTTTTCAATGATGCAAACATAAACACCCATCTAAACCTCACAAGACACACACACAAATGAAATTAACTTCAGGCAGCAGAGTTAGGGGATACACTGTGTTGGTGGCTGATATAAGATGATCTCTGAGGACCTCTATTTAGATGTCAGTGTTATAAGTCTCCATCTTTGTGTGATTTATTGAAATGTGTATGATTGAAAAGTAACATAATAAGTATTGACATTGGCCAGCATTTATAAATAATGTATATAAATGTATACCCTTTATATTCTATATGCATATCTAGTTTGTACAATGTAAATAGCAATTAAAGTTTTAGTCCAATTAAAATGTTAAATGTAATCATTTTCAAAGTGCTTTTAAACCTTTTTGTCCTTGGATTCATGTCGATTTTCTTGTATCTCTATATATTTTAATATGTTGCTGGCAGTTGTTGTACTGTAAACAATGTTGCAATAAAGATAATGAGGTAACAACATTTTGATCTCTCATGTTCTGTCAGATGTGGCGAACCAGAAACAGGAGATTATTGTCTGACTGTTCTTTAAAATTTTAAAACAAATTGGTAATTCAACAACTTCTCAGCCCCCTTGTCGAGATGACTGATATTAGTGAGACAATTGGACATTTTAGCATTATATTTGAGTATGCAATAAATTGAGTATGCAAATGCAATAATACCATCGTCTGTCTTTGGCATAAATATGCACATAATTGGATTTTAATAAGACTGGTAGATAAATTGTGTAATAAAAGTGGCCAGTCCACTAGGTGACACTATGGAGCTGTTGTAGGCATCAGCTGTGGCGTTATGACCTTCAATGTAACAATGTGGGTTTTTATTACTTTTTTTTTAAATAACAGATGCTTAAACTATTACATATATTTTAAGTATGATATCTTTATAAGTGTCAGTTGTACCTTTATACAGTCAGAATTATATTTTTTAACCCAACTAAAGTTACTCAAAGGCTTCAGTTAAATAACTCTTCAGGATAGGATATTTTTTATGTTCAAACATCGAAATAGACAAATAGTTTTGTGAAATATATGAAGTACTATTATAGATTCAACAATAGGCTATTTATATTGGTATTATTTGGTAGTAGTTGAAATGGCTCTGTCTTGCTGCTACTACTGGGTCTACAACATTATACTTAGATTGCATTCGTAATATCAACAACTCTTCCTTTAGTTTCATATTATATAATATAAATCACGGCGCCATCATATGTACCATATAATACCACAATAATAATACCACATTATATGTAATATGGTCACCATTATAGCTATGTTGTTGAATTATAGAAACTTTAATGGTTTGTAGCTACTAGTCCTATTTCTACTTTGATACAAAAAAACAAACTTCAGTATTTTCCTATTGCTGTATTTGGTCAATATGAAAAAAGAACAGTAGGCTAACCTAGGTTGAGACAGTGTAGCCTACTGGTTAATAGAGCAAGCTGTTCACCAATGTGTAAGCTTTAAAAAAACACCTGTTATTATGACACATTGACGCTTGGGTCACTGAAGGCTTTTTCTAATAGGCCTACCTTTTGATGAAAACAGTGGCGCGCCGCCTTTGACTACATTTCCCATGAAGCACTGAGAGTGGGCGTTTCTTCCTGGTGAAGGTTGGCCCTGCTGCTGCTGAGCTGGGAGGTGACGGGCTGTCTCTCTGTTAGTCGGACAGAGGGGAACTTCACGGCGGCTACGGGTGTGGCTTCAAACGTGATAAATCTCAACTGGGGGAAGAATGCTTAACGGCACTAGGGATTAAAGCAAAACAAAAATACAGAGCAGTGAAGATCAATATTATCTGAAAGGTGTGTGGTGTGTGTGCGGTATCCTCACTGGCAGCAGGAATCCGTGTGTGCTCGGGTTTTCAACAGCTGGAATACTTTTTATTTTTGCTCAACTCCTGTTTTCGTGTATTTTAACCTGCTCTCTTGTTAGACTGTACGAACTACCGTTTTACCTAAAAGTGGAACGTTAGAAAAAAGTTCCTTGAGTCGCTGGACAACTTCTCAACTCTGACAAGAAACCACAAATGCTGGTGAAGTGACTGAACAACTAAGTGTGTTTTTGGGAATTGTTAGAAATCCAAGTTCACATTGCAGGAGGAAATCTATGTTTCTAGTCCCCTGTCGCCTCTCACCAACAAGAGAAGTCGCCTTACCCAACTTCAGCCCTTGTTTTTTTAAATAAGGGTTTTTCGGACTCAGCCGATACATTATTTCTCAGGTGATATTTCCCCACTAAGCAGCAGTCCTGAAGCGCGCACTAGGAACCATGGGTTGTACGGTTAGTCAGGAAGATAAAGCCGCGGCCGAGAGGTCTAAAATGATTGATAAAAACCTCAGAGACGATGGGGAGAAGGCGGCGAGAGAAGTGAAACTGCTGCTGCTGGGTGAGTACTGTGTCACAACACTTGTAGGCTACTGTCTTGCAAAAGTGCCTCATTAATGGCCACAGATGAATTGTGCAATAGCATGGAACACTTGACCATTTGTACACACATGACACAGGAGAATAACAGACAGTCAGATAACAGACACAAAGCCCACGAGTAAGTCACTTTTTTTGGCTTTTAATAGTCACATTTCCCCTTTTTAAAGTGTGGCCTTCATTCATATCATTCACACTGTTGAAGTGTTTTGTTGAACTAGCCCCCCCCCCCCACTGCCATAGTGTGTATGTTAATTATAAGTTGAATGTCCTGTCCTGCCCTTTGCCTTTATTCTAGGCTCTGCTTACTGTAAACATGTAGGCTTTATTTGGAATGTTTGGAATTGAAACATCATTCGGGATCACGTATCTTGCAATTTATGGTGTTAAATGCTAAACTCTGGATGTTGAGTGAAAAGTTGAGTGTCTGATTTCTTTTGACAAGGTAGCCAAATAGGCAGTCTTATATTTGCAGAGGTTTCCTCCCACCAGGACTGATCTGAGGGGTCAGACAAGCCAAGGTCTGGTTGATAATGAGTGGGCGGCTGCTGTTTGGACTGAGGGTCAACAGCCCTGACTGTTCCCAGCACTCACACACGTATAAACAACTGATTCATAGTAGTGCTTGGTAGCAAAGAGAGAATGAGGCTTTCCCAGGCTTTTAATAGTCTCCCTGCTTCCTTTGACTTATAGCTTACTGGACATATTGCTTTGTTCTGCTTTGATATTGAAGACACTGACATCTTGTTTTACTTCAACCAGCCTTATCATTTGAGATGGTCCTTTATGGCATGGGGCATTATGAAAATGAATGTCAATATTATCCTGCTAATCCTTAAAATATGCTCTAAATGTACAATGGAATCAAACTTAGTAGAATCACTTTAATCATACAGTCTCGACTAAGGTATCAATACATCATAATGTTCTCATGCATAAATACCAGATCAATGTTCTTTCTTGCATGATCATTCTTGTTTTTTTGATCAGGCTTTATATTGTGAGTCATTAAATAGCTATTTTTCATCCGTGATAAAATCCTACATCTCATCATTTTTCCAATACCTATTATTTTTATTTTTCAAGCAAGTATCCTCTAAGAAAGAAAACCTTACTAGATATGCAGCTCAGACAAGCACAACAAATTGGCTTCTTCAACAATAATTTGTATGATGAAAAGTTCAAATCAGTAAATTCAAGCATCGATGACGTGTTTCATTTCATTTCCATTGATTCACATTCCAGAAGTTACTCCTGTTATTGCCTCAAGATAGTCAATGCAATTTTGAGTCAGCCACTCATAGAATTGTATTGATGCCATGCTGAACATATGCTCCGGTTAATATTGATCCTGTGTGCAGAGAAATATGGGTCAACTTGAATCATATTTGAAAATAACTATTTCATATTCTCATTCTACACCGCGCTCAAGCATACTAGAGCTTGCATAAATCAGAAGTAGTTTGGAGGCATTTTGTAACCGGTTGGCGGTCACACAACATTGATTTGTCTTCCTCTTCCTGACAGAAAACAGTACATTCTGTAAATTGATAGAGACCGCATACTGTGTTGCTCTCTCTTGGGTCATTAAAGAGATGTCTGCTCGTTAACTTGTGCCACTGGTTAGAAGTCTAATTACATACTCTGCTGTACAGCAGGTTTAATATCAGTAATTACCATCCAGAGCAGTGTGTGGGGGAATTATAAGAGAGGTCTGAATCTGAACCCTGGGTTTGTGAATGTATGGACAAAGGACTTTTCCCCTTCACTTGTGCATTTGGAAAAAATCTTGTCACGGTGTGCAAAGACTATTGGATATAAACCTGCAATATCTTTTGTAGGATTTCCAGTCTCTGAAAAGTGAATTTTAAATTCTAGATCTGGAAAGGGTAAATGCAGTTGTGCATTAATAATACCTTCAAGATTTAAGGTGCATTTTGTCATTTGTTAGAATAATGCTCCGTTACAGTGTCTCCATGTTGTGTTTTTTAGTTGTAGCTGAAATCATATAATCTATTAAGTATGTGTGATAGAGGTGTGACATCCTTCCAGAGGTGCAACATCACACCTCCAGGTACGCTTTTCAGCACTCCCATCTGTTGCCATGGAATCTGTTGGAACAGCTGTGAAAAGAATGCCTGCCTCCTTCCCCAGTAAACAGTCTGTGCTGTCAATGTCCCTCTCAGAGCAAACTCACGAGACTATTAATGTGAGCTGTTTGTGGGTTTAATGTTGAATGATTCCTCGTTTCTACCACAATGATGAATCTCTCTTTGAATCAATTCTGAATTACAGAGGGAAACCACAGAATGTATAATACAAATCTTAACTTCCCCATTCATATTTCATACAGTGTCATGCAATAAGGAGTTTCTATTATAAATACTTTTCCTGTCGGCATGCCTTACCTAAAAGAAGGCTGTGTTAGATTGTTTTGCTGTCCCCAGAAAAAGCCATTAGTTAATGCAGCAGAGAGGACTTCATACTATTGAGGCTTAAGTTTTCATTAACAGGAAGCACTCATTCACAGGCTTCCCTGTTGATTCTGATCTTTGATTGACATGTAATCCTCCTCCCCGTTCACAACAAAGATTTCTCTGCTCACTTTAGTTTATTCACTCTATCCTTTGGCTTACTAACCTTTTTTTTCCAGCCCAACACAAATGAAAATGTATTTTGGCTGCATGCCACGCTTAAACTGTGAGAACTGCAGTCTAGTAGTAGGACATAGTTCTGCATGAGGCAAACACACACACACACACACACACACACACACACACACACACACACACACTGTTAATTGTACATAAACACATTGGCTTAGATTAGCGGCTTGATAGGCTATACTGTTATGTAATGTGCTGGCTCGACAGCCTCCTTTTATTTTAACAATATACAGACTTATAGACGTTGTACTAAAAACGTCTTTGTTATGTGTGAACCTTAAAGAGGCGTGGAGCACGTGTAAAAACTCCCTTTTCCCCGCACAGCTGTCAGCTCGACAGGGTAGAGTTGATAAATGAATACAAAATAAAAAGGGGGCTGCGGCGAAACAATGCTGATCTTGGAAGGAAAACAACTCGGTCTATTTTAGGTCTTAAAAAATAACTGATATGGCAGCGCTGTTTTTCCTTTCCATCGGGGATAGTGGACGTGTTGTTAAATGACATGATATAAGGCGTGCTCTGCAGTACACATTATACAGTCAGTTTACGGTTGGTGCTTCCATGTGTAATTGACTTGGATTCCATTACATAGCGCCAGTGGTCACTGCAGTGAGGCTGCCATGTAACAATGTAAGGCTGACGTACTTCAGCCTGCAGCTGGTTTTATTCCTGATCAAAGCATTAAACGGTTAACCTAAATGAAAGCGGAAGCCACTTTGCATATCTCATGCCACAGGATGGTGAATTCGTAGTTAATGTTTTCAGACTAGGAATATATTAACTGTGTGTGGAGAGGGGATGCAAAGAGAAATCTTGTATAACTAACACGGCAACCATGTCTTTACACAAGGTTGTCATTATTATAAACCAGCATTAAAATGTTTTAACCACAGACAAAAAGAAAGAACACATGATGTGAAACCAGTCGTTTTCTCTTCCTCTTTTTAAATGTGCTCTCTGCAGTGTGCGTGAGGATGCTCACTCGATAATCTGCATACTTTGCTAAAGCCTTGGTCAGGAAGTCGGGAAATAGCCTCACAGTGAACACTGGAGCAGATATTGGATGAAGTGAGCTCCAATGAAAAAATTAGGCTAGATAAGCTACACTTAGTCGCCTGGACTTGCTCTTTCTTAGTTTTCTTCCAGGCAAATGTGTGGAAGGTTCAGCTGAGTTTCCAAGCAATGCAAAAATGGGTTAGGGTTAAACCCTTCAGACCACTGAATCAACACTAGCACATAACAGGACATCCCTGCATGACATCCATTTGTTTAAATGACAGCTGATCAACCCACCTACAATGAGTAGGTATATCCGCTGTGGAAAATAAAAAACTATAAAAGCACCTGGTACAAAAAGTGAGTCAAGTCGAACCAATGCCAGTCAGTGAAAATGCGGTTTAACCTAGTGGCTATTATGATTTTCAAAGTTTTCTTAGCTCAAAACAACGAAACCCATCAAACCTATCAAGGATAATCAAGTTATACTGTACGCTGTTCAAAACAACAACCCCAGAGTCTGTATCTGTAACGGTAAAACTGTCTTTTATTTCCTCGTTGCAATAGAGAGCCACAGCCAAACACTTCAGGGTGACATTCAAGCTCATGTCATTCTAATAGGTCGTAACCACTGTCACACATCTTCACAGTTCACAGTTTCCTCCTGTGGGTTCCAGCAGACCAAACTGTTACATTCGTTTCTCTTAACAGCTTTGATCAGGTAACTTTCTGGAAGCTTAGTGATGCAGACACAGTATTGATCACAAAGAGAGGGCCTCTATCGACTAGCCCAGCCACTGCTCGATCTGTGAAAGCCATCAATGTGAGCAGGGTTGAGCTGGGAAACCTGAGCTATTGGTTAGAGAGGCAGGGAGATCAGGACTCTCTGAACCGATCCTGTTATTTTATCTTCACCTCTTGGTGATTATAGTGTTTGACTGTTCTGCTCCCAAATTCCTTCTCCATTTTCACCTCCACAGGAGTGTGATCAGAAACAATCCCAAGAAGTCAAACATAACAGGGTACCATATTTATCCAAGAAGCATCAACAGCACATTAAGTCTCCAGTGCAGGCATATATTTACTGTAGACAGTTGTGTTTGATGACAACACAAGGTGACATATTCTCCTGCTGGTCAGCCCATGTGGTCAGCGCTGCATAGACACTGGGTTCCTCCCTCTTATTAAAGTCAGTGTCTGAGATTCAGTGGGTGTCGGGTGTAATTACAGTTGGCTGATTATAGGGAAAAAGAAAGCCAGTCAGACTGACCTTTTCCACAGCTCCATGTCTCCGAGTGCCTTCTCCGGAACACTTCCACAGCTCCTCAACAAATCTCCTCTGAAACTCAGCTTGCTTTGTTAATGACGTCTACAATGAGCACTTTTGGCAAATATGTGCCGATTCTGTGAGATTTATCATATGAGCTGCTGCCCTATTTATTTTGGGTGACCGTGTTTACTCAACAGTCTGCACCACAGTGCTGCCCAATTAGCTGTATGATGCACTGGATAGCAGATCTGTGTGTGTGTGTGTGTGTGTGTGTGTGTGTGTGTGTGTGTGTGTGTGTGTGGTGTGTGTGTGTGTGTGTGTGTGTGTGTGTGTGTGTGTGTGTGTGTGTGTGTGAGAAGGGGCAGAATATCCTGCAATTACAGGGAGAGCTAAGATAAAGCCAGCTCCTGCAGACTGTGTGTCTCAGTGCGAGTCCACAGGGACAGCGCTTTACCATCCTCTCTCCTCAGGAAATACTCATAGCTTAGAAGATCCTCCACCGCTGCCTCAAATATAGACCTCTGCTCTATACCTACATGATTCCTGCTGCTTGAATATCGTAGTGAGGAAAGAGGGTTTGTGATTTCCTGTGCCTTTCTGTTATTGAGCACAGCATCCAGAGTTCACCTTGATCACCACAGGGTGTGAAGATATTTGACACAGGACCAGATCACAAGCATTATTCTCTGTGCAAGGACTTAACCGCCGATGATGTGTGTAGGAGGAGGAAGTAGATACTGCAGACAGCACTTCACACCGGAACGGTTGCAAAATGCAAAGCTCTATTATTGAGAGCCTTGGATATAGGCAGATACAGAAAAAGCTTTCAAATAACGTTTTGTTTTGATATCCTTCTTTAAAGGGTCAGTTCAACCAAGTCTCAGAAAGCAGTTATTCACGGGGGTATCCAGCCGTGCAGATATCATTTCATTTGATTAAACTGCTTTCAGATATTCTCCACCACTTCTACTTTCAGCCAAGTACAATGAATGCATCCTTATTGCTTCTCAAAATACTAAAACATTATTTGTTTGCCAGAGTTTCTAACAATACGCCTAATTCTGTTCATGTTGGTTATTATTTTCTCCCAAAGATAAAAAATGCTGAAAACGATTGAGTGTAGACAAGGGGGGTGAAGAGAAGAGATCTGCAGATGATCCTGAGTAACTATCGGACAATGTTTGTGGTTAAACGTGCTGCTGATGAGCCTTTTAAATGTTATCTCTAATCAGTGTGAGCACAACAAACAAAGTACTTCACCTGCACTGTATACGGTGTGTTACAGAACTGTCTGTAATGGAGGTCTGAAAACCTGGGGGATTGCATCTGACTTATATGCATCACTTGATACCACTTTAGTTCTTTGAATGAACTGGCCTGTTCATGCACATCTCTGAGTGTTCTGCCATTTTTCCATATGTAGCTACAGGGCTACAAAAACCTGTATTTTCCTGTTTCAACCCAAACCTGATAGACATTATTCTATAGAGTCATTACTGTGCTCCCTGCAGTGCTGCTTATTTTGCTAGTGTCCTGAGAATACACAATTCACTCCTCAAAGTCATGCCCCCCCC
>NW_011332985.1:240423-279701 GCF_000735185.1 Notothenia coriiceps
CAGAAATGTCAAAGGTCCCCACTTTATTTTGCTTATTTACCAAGTGCCCTTAGGGGCTTGGGAGTGGGAGTTGGGGCCTTCTTTGTCTCATCAAGCCATTATCCCCTCACTCCCCTCCCACAATCCATTTCCCTTCTTCTTGCCATTATAGGAAATGAGCTCACTTCACTTCCCTTCCATCCACACGGGTCATCCTGTCATTTTTCTGCGCTGGGCTTCCCCCNNNNGGGGGGGGGGGGGGCGTCCTGCACTCAGCTTTTGAGACTGTGTGTATGAACAGCCAAATGTCAAAGTGTTAGCCCCAGAAAGAAAATAGCTTCAATGGAGGCGGACTTCTTTGTACATTTTATCCTAACAATCTTGGAACAGAAGTAAAGTGAAGATGAAAAAATAAGAAAGAGAGGTTCATTGAACTGGAAGAGCTCATGAGATAAACAGTAAGGATGGAAGCAGAGGGTGGGCCACAGTTCAGGTTTAACCAAGTGGAAGACAGAGCATGTCTCTATGATCAGCAGGGAGGCTTCACTTAACACAAATATCACTGCTGTACTTCTCCACAATCCGCTCAGTTTCTTCATCTATTATTTAGTTCAGCTGCTGTTCAAATGTGTTCTAGGTGGGAGAGAAAACACTTGGATGGCTGTGCAAAAAAAGGCAGACTATGTCTTTTTAGGAGGGTGTGCCACAAAAGAGATGTTATCATGAAAAATGTTATCATCAACCTGTCCCCGTGTTTCTTACCGAGTGACAGTGTGTCACCGCGGAGATATGAAATGACGATGGAGTGAAGCTGTCAGAAAGCAGACAGAGGAAAGGGGGGGGGGGGTGCAGGATGCCACAGTGTACCCTTTTGGTCTGCTAAGTTATCAGATTTAGTTCCACCTTAGCCTTTTCTTGATCTGTCACTCTGCTGGCTTTCAGCTGATTCTGGCTTCTGATGGTGCTCATCTGAACAGAGAGAGAGCATCAAGTGAGGTGCCTAGCATAACTTAAGCAGCAGGGGCCCATGCAAAGGTGATAGATGGTGGGAATAGTTTAGATGTCACACTGGGTGAGGGTATGTTTTTTTCTCCAGGGGCCTCAGGGTGATGTTGAGACAGCTGCACAGAGAAGGCTGTAATTAAGGGGTCAGTTTGTTGCTATGGTATCACCTGTCTTCAGCTCTTCAATACCTGACAACTAAACTGACACAACCCTTAAACTTCATTACAATCTTTTATGTGGGTTATGTTCTTTACCAACTCGTTTGTTGCTTTCAGTGTAATGCTACACAACACAAAATGTTACACTACATTAAATTATTAAATTCAAAGCTGTAGGAAGTAGTTAATGAAGGAAATGTATTTCTTTATGATAAATTATTGTACGTTGTAAAAAGTGTGTTCACCTTCCAAAACCAATTAGAGCTTCCTGTTGATTCTACAAATGATAATCCTCTGAGGACAAGCCATTTAATGGAAATTGACACTATAACCACCTTCTCTTTAGCTCATTTTAGTATTTTATTACCTCATATTCCCATTTTTCTAATTAAATACGTTCATTAATTTTGTTGTACTTTTAAATCAATTAAAATAACCTCTCTTTTCTGATATCAAATGGTTATGCTTGGGACTGCACTGAAAGCAGCCTTCTTTTTTTATGCTTTTCCATTAAGATCTCAAGTCTATTTCCTCTTTCTTTTACAATTTTGGATCATAGTTGTTAACTGTGTTGCAGATAGAATTGATGTCATTTCCTGTTACAGCCTGTCACCCCCTCCATCTGTCACTTCCTCTTTCAGCTGGCTGCATGTAAAAGAGAAGTAGATGTCTTTTGTTCAGCTGGTGGAGGAAACCAGCACACCCATCCTGTGTCAGTAGCCTGGTTCTGATCTTCAGACTGTAGTCTCCACTTTTTAAAAACAGACTGTTTGAAACATAACAATGAAGCCCTCAAACCAGTCTGATTTAAAGCTTTTATTCATTTGAAAATCCTGTGCTTGTTGAAAAGAAATGAAAGCAGCCACCCTTTCTTTTCCCTTTTTCTTTTGTCTTTAAAATATCAGCAGTATTAACAACACTCGTGTGTCAGTGTGTTTTCACAATGTAAGTGGCAAACCTAACAGGAGGGTAAACTGGTGAAAATGACACACACCCCTGTGTCTGCTCACAATGAGTGGAGTTTAAAAAGTGTTAGCAATGATACTTTAGGACTGTTATAACTCATCTTTTGGACATAATAATACCCAGTCAATCTCAGCTAAAGATTTTTGGAAGGAATGTACCAGTGCTATAAAATATGTTTTGGTGTATTGTTTTGTTTTCCACCCTTAAATCAGCAGGGCACAGAGGAGAAAATGTGTGTAACTTTAAGAAATATCCTTGGCAACACAGGCTGGTTTGTGCCACTTGTAATTTGTGTGATTTTTGTAGTGTCAGTGCGTGTGTGTGTGTTTTTCGAGGGCTTTCGTGTGGTGTATAATTTTGGCATGTGAAAGGCAGGCTGAAATCCTCTGAAAAACAAAACTAGTTTTCATCTTAAAAAACCTTCCCATGAGCCAAATATGATTGAGAAGCGAGACTGAGAGTTTAAAATGAAAAGCACATATTCAAATATAAAGTTAAGACGACGACAAAGGAGACATTTAGTAATAGATTATGCTATCTGTTGTTGTGACAGTTGAAGTACTTCTGTGATGAAAATAGGATTAATTTGTTCTGCATGTCAAAGAATGCCGCTGCATCTCTTTACCCACAGACAATATGCATGTATTTGTATACAAAACAAACAGTAGCTGGTGTATGTAAGCCATGGGCATTTGAATGTGTGGTGCATTACTGTAATACCATAACAAATTACATAAAGTGTTAAAATATGTGAAGAACCATGTCAGCACATATTTGGATGAAATATGAAGTATGATGTTCAGTGTAACAGAAATATTGTCAACAGCAACACAAACTAGTTTCTGTTCACATGCAACACCTGGCTATTTATGGTCCAATTTGGCTGAGGCAAGATAGGGTGAAGGTTTAGGAAGAAAGACCTCTAGCTTTTATCACCTGAACTTTTCCTCTTCAAGGAAATGGGTGGAGGACGCTGACTCAGCTCATGCCTTTCATTGGCTCCCTCACTGACGGGGATGATGTCCTTCAGGAAGACTTTAATCAGACCTGCTGGCAACCTGGGAGCTGCTTTCACTTCGCTGCTGTGTGTGTGTGTTTCTGTGTGTGTGGTGGGTCTCATGAGGCCAGAGCCACAGCACAATTGCAGCTTTTTTATGGTCACAGAAGTGTTTGTTCAGGCATGTGTTATAATGACACTGCATTTGTGTGTGTTTATAGATGGAAAAAAGCTCCTTATTGGGGAGCACTGATGGGAAAAATAGGTACACCCAATGGCTGTGTGGCATCCTGCCCCCCCCCCCCCCCCCCCTGTGATTGTTGTGCTGTTTAATGTTTAGCTGCAAACTATTGCTCTAACATTAGAAGTAACTTGGACACATAACTGGGAAATTCCCCGTGAAAATTAATTTATTGCTTTTCATAAAATTGCCTTACCAATTGTGAGAGCGTTAAAATGCCAATTGAAAAAAGACTCCCTCACTTATAATATACCAACATGCATTAAGGAGCCTACAAATGTAAATATCAAAATAAGATGATATGCTTTGCCCTGTAAATCCGTTTTAAAATGTCCAACTGTTCCTCAATCCTCACTTTTCCCATCATTCTTTCTAAATCCTATTTTATACTAGTTTAGCGCTTTCCACTTTAATAACTCAAATTGCAACAACTGTGCCAATGGCTCGCGGAGCTGTGTGCCTTCCATTTGTAGCTCGAATGTCAGGGAGCCGGAGGTCAGGAAAACTAATAAGTAGAGCATATAATGGTCTCATCCACATTATTAAGAATTCCTTCCCACGCAGAGAGGATTTCATTTTGGTGTTGATGCGTGTGTCGTAGTAATCACAGTTACGCTCTGACAAAATGAAAACAGCTACGGAGATATCAGTGAGCATGTGGCCTACATTTGGTGATTGTTGCAGAGAGAACAGAAAGTGTTTGACGGAGCCACACTTCTCCCAGTCTGAAACATAAACAATCACAATGGCTGACTTATCAGGAATACCTGAGATAACTCGGCAGCTATGGCTCATGTTCATAAAAATCACAATGGCATTGAACGCCCTTTTTTTACGACACTTTTATTTCCATTTTTAACCTTTGAGCCCTTGGAACGAGCGTTATCCACAGTAGTTAGAGAATGGATAATATCGTGGGACAGTGAAAGCATAAAGGAGAACATGGAAGTAGAAGGATTTCACTGAGGTTGTTGATAAACTCACGTTATCTAACTCGGAGCTCATTGTAAAGGATCGGTCTCCCCTTTAGTGTCTGCTGTCTTTTCCCTTAATTATGTTACGTTCAATATTTTAAGGCTACTGTCACTTTGCCTTTAATTCCACTGCATTTCTGAGGGAACTATTGTGCATTTTATTAGATTACTAACCACTATTAGATAATAGTAAAACATAAAACAAGAGTCAAAACGTCCTATCAGTAGATCCAAAGAGATGTATTAGCTCTTCCTGTTATAAACAACAACCTTCAAAGACTTCCAGAGTAATGTGAAACTAGTAATTCAATGAAATTGTCAAGGAAGTTTCAAATGATGACGCAGTATTTTCTCATGCTGGTAATAGTATGAAACAGATTTTTTATTGTTTTAATGCACCTTGGGGAATAAGTGGAGTCTAACACCCAATGTTTGCATCACTTCCAAACACAAATGTAACACTGTATTTATTTGCATTAAATCTGTTTACTTGTGTTGTTTTTCTATCTGTATCACTGCAGCTTCATTTATTAATGTTTTGCTAAGACTACAAGTTGAAGTGTGTTACACCTTTTCATGTGGAGCTATGGTTTCTCTTTCCTTGCGTTCTTCTCACATTAACCTGCATGGCAGTTTAAGCAAGTAATTCTCTTTTAAAGGGACCTAAGGTCCGACCACCACGGCCGTCCTGTATAAATTAAATGAATCATTATTACAGTTTAATTCACTAGAGAAATATTCCCCTTTCTCTTGAATACGGTTTAATGATTGGCTTAGTTCTGTTTGCTCCGAGCTGGAGCTTAGACTCTGTATGAGACTGTAAGAGGCTTCTATTGCTGAGGCACAAATCCTCGGCTAATGAGAGCATATTTCTGTTCAGTGTTCACTCACAAAGTAAACCTATACCCTGTCACAGTGGTGCTGTGCATCGAAACAATAGCTTATTTACCTGGAATTATTGTATGAGCTTGCTTGCGTAACTATGGTAGAGTTATAGCAGTTCTCCATAAATGTATAAAACAATGCTCTTCTGAGTATTTTTAATAGGGCTGCTCGATTATGGCAAAAATTATAATCTCGATTATTTGGGTCAATAATTATAATTGCGATTATTAAATGTGATTATTCATTGACTTTGAAAACATCCATTTATTGGAGAAATCTTTTTTGAACAGTATGTTTTTTCCACAGTTGATTACCCTGAACTTTAAGTATAATTCAACTGAAAAAAAAAAAGGTAATAATAAAAAAAGAATCGTTTTATTTCGATTAGGTTGTTTTCGTAACCGTTGCAAGCCATAATCGTAATCGCGATTAAAATATGATTAAAATACGATTTAATTGAGCAGCCCTAATTTTTAAGACAATTTACTGATCCCCCTAGTGGATTCCATCAGATGCAAACGAAAAAGAGATGGGCAAAGAGGACTTGGGGAAGTAAGATGAATAGTGGGGACAAGAGAAAGAGAGAGGGGTGAGGTGAAAGGAGGGCATGGGTTAGAGAACTGAAAGAAAGTAGTGAGGGAAGGGGGGGGGGGGCTGTGTAGCTGCAAGCAAAAGCCTGGAAGTGGAGCAGAGCAGGGTGCAGCTGAGCCTCTGGCAACGACACATAACTGAGGGCTTTATTGTGATTTGTAATTATGTGGTTTTCTGTGGGGCCTCAGTTCGGTGCGCTCCCACACTGAGGCTCTTTTTAGCAAAGGAATACTGAGTAGGAGAACAGAGAGAGGGAGGGGCCGGGGGTCACTGTTAACTATTTATGTTGGTAAGTATGAGCAGACATGGCTCGAGCTGCACTGGAGTGAATCAGGTTTTTATTAAAAAGTATACTTAGCTTGTTGGAATAGGGATAACTTTTCTCTTTTGTTATCCTTATTTCCTTTCTGGGTTCAATATGTGTGTGGTTAGTAAGATGCAATCTAAACTGGACATCAGTACAATTGTGCAATTGCTAAAAAGTAGCAATATGTGTGTTTGCTCCATGTTTCAAGATGAACTGATCGGCATGTACAGTATATCTTGTTCAGTTACTAAAGAAAGACTGAGAGGAAAGTGAAGATGTACAGTATGTGTGGAAATGGGCAGGGCAATAAAGTGCTCCACAATAAGCCCTTAGGTTTCTAAAGCTGTACTCATTTATTATCAGCTGACTGATACTGTGTTGTTTATTATAACAACCCACTCACATAGTTCAATTATATCAATTGCTAGACTGAAAATGACTAGGTCAGGACCTAACATTGTTCCTGCTTTAGTCTTGGATTTTTACAATGAAAATCTACTTCGCAGTTTTATACATTTCCCAAAACTCTGTCTTGTTTTTGCTTCTGTTTCATTGGGATGTTTAGCCATTCATCTGAATACACCATAGCAGCGTGTGCTACACAAGTAAGTCACTGTAAATGATGGTGGGCAGTTCTTTGTGATGTGTTGTTGTTTGACTGTGAGATTAAAACAAACTGGGAGACTTTTGAAGGCTGTCGAGCAGTTGTGTGTTTTTGCACGAGAGATGTTGTCTCAGCTTCCTGAAGTCGTGTGCTGATTGAGGACTGGTTCTTTATTCCTGGGAGCCTCCGGAGACCCACAGAGGATCCCTTTATATACATTTGGAAGAAAGGACAAATGGGCTGTAGTGTTTGGAACAGACCAAACAAATATAGATAAAAAGGAAAGACATAAATCTACATGTCTTTCAACTGAATGTGAAAGGAGTGATGGACAGGAGTGTTGAATGGCTGTGCTGCATGCTCTGCTGTCAGTCAGAGTCTTGTGTGCCAGTTAAGTTGAGGAGAGCAGACAGCTGCACTGAGGTGGTTTGAAAACAGAGCGAAGGAGCGCAGCTTGTTATGCCCGAATGCCACTTTAATTGTAGTGCCTGCAGAGCCAGACATTCAATACTCCAGGCTACATATCTGACATAGCCTACGGTGTTGGTTGTCATTTGTTCTATATTGATCTGAGGTTGGAAGTTAGATGTTTTCAACAGTAAATATTAGTTTTAAACTTTAAAGTCCAACATACTGTGTAATAGACGGTGACTTTGTTTGCTCTAATCCTTCAGTCTTCTCTGAGTCTGCCCTTTAAAGCAGGCTGATCCAAAAACAGAAGGCCATGTGTTGACTCAAACCTTCCCACAAAGCTGCCGGTTGCAGCAGGTTGATTTCCTGTTTTTCTGCTGTCCTTCTTTTCCGCCACTGAACACATGTAGGCACGTGACTCTGTTTATCCACTTGGGATAAAATATCACGTTCATTCTTAAGGATTTGCTTCTGTTTGGGTTTATTCGATTCACACATTGTCACATCATCTGTTAAAGTAGATCCCCATTCCTTAGCAATTTTAATGGCAGGCTTATGATAAGGCCTGTGGTGAAAAATGGCCCACCCTTTCCAGTCAAGTGTGATTAAAGACTGTGGGGAAATAGAGACAGTATAGGACTCTTGGCTGCCGCAGCATGGGGGAGGGTCTCCATGCTTTAGTAGACCCTAAATACAGCTTGTTTTGTCTCCACAGGAGGACCGTTTTGTTAATGTTGTTTCTTCTCAATTACAGCCCATCTCAGCTCAGCACATGTGTAATCCTCATGTTTTCCAACTCCTCAGCGTTTTCATTGGCTCAGTCTCATGTTTTGCTTCAGGATTAAAGACAAGGTAGTTTGGGTTTAAGTGTGAGAAGCGCAAGGCAGACCAGTGCTCCTTATGAGCTGTAACATCTTCAGTTTCAATGTTTTCTTTTAAAGTGTTTACAGTCTTAAAGTTGATGTTGCAGATACCCTGCAATCTAAAATGATCCAGTGTGATGTTCACACAATAGTCACCTGGGTGAGCTGATAGTGTTTCCACAAAGAGAGGAAGAGCCGGCCATCAACCAGAGCAAACTGTACCATGCCTGAACACAGGCAGAGGCTACAGGAAGGGCAGGGCTTGGGCTATGCACCGTGTTTCCTGTGAGGCAGGAAGTGAGCAGGGTCAGACCACAGAAGCACTACGACGTATTGCTCTAAGCTGCTGCTGCTGCTGCTGCTGCCAAAATCCTAAATAAACAATCCACTGGTGCCTCACTCTTCCTTCTGATTTCATACTTTATTCTGATCAGACCACTGAGAGACTTGTTCCTTTACAGAAACACACTATAGAGTTTTTTCTCACCCTTACAGATTTTGAAAATGCGAAGTACACAGGCCTCCGATCCCTAAACCTGGAAACGGTGTGATCAGGTTGCTCTCGTCACAGAAGGTTTCTGAAGGTTACTGTGCAAAATAAAATAGCTAATCATGTCCCTTAATGCAGTCTGAGGGAGGATAGGGACTCGACATTTGTCTGAGGATCAACCATGACCTTTTACATGAAGAGAAAGAAGGATGAAGGAGCAGAGAAACAGATGACTCGGCTATTTGGGTCTAGTTTGTTTATGCTGACATTAATACTGGATTGCGTAATGCTTTTCTGCTCCCTTTTTTATTTTGTATTCAGAGACATACACAGACAGTCATTACCACAGAGTATACTGGGGAAAAAAACATCTTACTGTCATGCAACAATATTTTACTTTTCGGATCAGTTATTTACTAAGAATAAGATCTGCCTGCATGAAAAAGTATGCAACAAATGTTAAGAGACCACCTTTTTTTATCATCACATCCTTATACTATGCCTGGTCTCATTTCCAGTTTTTTTAAATGTGGTGCGCTAGTAGACTTTGGTAGTTGACGCATTTTTAAAGGTTTTCTTTTCAAAAAAAGTATCTAGTTGTTGTGATACCTAGATACTAGCTGGCATACACTAATCCTACAGACAAGTGAAAAACTGGTTATGCTACAAAGTGCTTTTTTAAAAAGTCACAAAAAAATTGAGTTTTACAGTGTTATTTTCTGTATAATATATTTTTGAAATTGCAGCTTCATTCCAAGAATCAAAATCAAATTGTGAGATACCAACACATTCAAACACCTACAAATAATAATAATTTTATTGTCATGTGATGCATGTTTGTTTGTTACATATTATCTTCTAATTTTCTGAAGACGCAATCCAAAACAATCTTATCAATCGAGTCTTAGGCTGTAATTGTGACACCTCAACTGAACCGTGGATTGTTTTTTATTACTTTTTAACATATTCAATTATACATTAAACAGGATGGCTGCTTTAAAATTATCTTCCCTGAAAATGTGTTGTCTGATGTACAGCCAGCCTTGAGTACTTTCCCTAGTCATAAATGACTGACCTCTTGGACCATTACACAAACCTTTGTACACCATAGTTGGTTTTATTACACCGTGCAGTATATCCCTGCTATCCTGCTCGCACAGTGCAGCTTTATTCTGACAATCCTAAATCTATCTCCAAGGTTTTGTGATTAACGTGATGTGTAGCAGCTATAGCCTGACCGATATATCTCTTACATTGAGATCATGAGTTGAACACATATTGACTACGCAGACTAGCAGCTCCTTAGTTCTTTCAACCCTTAATTATTTACAGGTTGCATTAAATGGTTGGCAGCTAGCCATGGGTCGGATGTTGTATACAAAGTGTTGTATTGATGCATTAAATATTGGACATTAAACGACCTACTAGATTTTCTCAGTGCATTCTGTGCAGTGATTTATTTTTAATTTGACCAGAAAACAGCAAAGTACGCAGCCTGAAGTAATGGAAAACGTGGCATGACAAAAGCAGAAAGTTTTAAACCCAGACAAACTGCATCAACAAAAATAAAATGACCCTATATGGTTATAGAAAAGAGGATGGAAGACTTATTTTGGGAAGAGAGGATGAAATATCACCTTCCTCTTCTGTAAAGTCTGCTGTGCAGCAGACAGGAATAAAGACCACATATTTGTGGCACACTTTGTTAATTTGCAACCATGCAATCCACACATACTCTCTATTCTTAAAGCAGTTGCCATGATAATGCTTATCAGAGTGAGAACAAAGGAAAAATATATAAAAGGTCCCTTATCCGCAGAATGTATTATTTGGCGACACAAGTGTTCATATCAGTGCAAGAAAATGAGTGACAGCTGGGCTCAATCTGCCCCAGTTACTGCCTTAAAGTGCTCCTAAAGCTCTGACTACTGTTCGGAAGTCACCACAAGGATCCATGTTGAACATTCTGCTTATTTTTGCTGGTACATTTTATCTGTCTGTCATTGTCAGATTGAATTATCTACAATATTTTATACAGCAGAAGCTAAACAGTAAAGTATAATCTCTAGAGTTCTGCTAACAGGAAGATCCTTATCATATGACCCAAAGCGGCATGAAAACACTGCATTAAAGTATGTGACAGAAAGTTTGTAGAGAATAGGAGCAGAAAAACAAATCCATCGAAGGTAAATCTGACACAGGAGAGAGAGAAAAAAGCTTTTGAGAAACAACATAAATGAGACCAGAAGGAAAACCGAGCGAGGAAAACCCTCTTGGGGTATTGAAGAAAGTGACAGAGAACATGAATCCCACTATATTTAAAAAACAATGACAACAAATGCACACTTTTTTAGCACCTCCCCCCTGCACACACACCTCCCACAATCGTTTCCTTCAAACCCTGCAGTACTTTAGATGTCTTCAATCCAGATTACCTTCTGATCTGACGTTGCTCTCATTTACAGGGAGTTATGGCAGGCTTTGCAAAGCTTTAATGTAAAACGTTGTCGATGATAAAACCTTGATCAAGGAGGATGAAATCTTGACTCGGGAATGTAATAGAATATGTACACAAACCCGTGAAGCTCTGTCTTTGGGCCTCAGCTTGAACTCAAGGGCAACTTCTGCTGCATCTGCTCTGACTTCCTGTCCTAAGACTCAGAGTCAGAGAGAGAAGGGAGTTCAGCATTTCATAGCAAAGAAGTCTTTCTATTTCTTTCTTTTCCTGTAACACCAACTTCCTCTTCAGCTCAAGGATAGTGTACAGGTTAATGTTGATTTTATAGAAACACCTTGCTGTAATGGTAATGCTCATTACAGCCTCACTCTTGGGCTTTGATAGAAAGCTTTGGGCTAAAATGAGCTTTTGATCAAAATGTGATAGATCTAATAGGAAGTTAAAGCAGATCTTGCATTTAGCTTATTACCCCTGTGGAAATGCCTTTGAGCCAGACACAGTGGTCTTTCCATCAGACTGCAGTTGTACTCTGCAGTTTCCAGAACAAAAGAGATGTTCGGTGAATCTTCCTAGGATAAATACAATATAATGTGATAAATATAGGTAAAAACAGCTATAAGCACTCGGCAAAGATACCTTATCTCCACCTTTCCTTTCTGCCATCTACCAGATGAGGCCTGAGGGCCCTGTCGCCAGGCAGCGTTGCTAAGGGAATGAGTTGTTGAGAGTGGACTCTCATTGTAACAGTGGTAATGAATTAAATCAGCTTCTTCTCGTCAACCCTGGCCTAATGTTTGATTGCTTGAACATGTCTGCTTCAGTGAACTGTTAATGTGTGAAAAGGTCCGGATAGCTTTGGGTTTCAGTTCTCTGGTGGTTACTATGGCGATTATCACTGGAACAGGGTGTGTTTTGAAAGCAAACAGGTCTGTTTTGGCACCATGACGGGCTGGGAGGATGTCACTGGGAGTAGCCGAGGTGACTGTGCCTGCATGACTGTTTTTAAAGGAACACTTCTAATCTGGGTCCTTTTTTTTCATAGTCTCCAACATCAGTTCTGTCTGTTATGATAATGAAGGGGCTGTGACATAAGTTTATGATGTTTTACAAACTTTGCACACTTTAAATACTAATGAACACTGGATATCTTCAAGAGCAGCATTTCCATGTAATCCCACGTCGGAGCAGAAGCACAATTGGACATTAATGTTAAGACTGGGTTGATCAAAAACTAGTCAATTATCCTAACAGATTAGATGGTGTCTTGCTCTTTCAAGTAAAACATGACCTTCGTTGGACATATTTTATCGTGTGCAGAAACGTTCATCATTATCTCTTTCACAGTTTATTTGTCTGTGATCAAGGATAGCTGCATATGATTGATAGAAGTTCTGTTAGGAGAGCTCATCTGGTAGTTTTTCAATTACCACGGCCCTGTCTAAACAGGATTTACTTTGCACAGCACTTGTCTGTTTGCCTGGTGTCTGTTTATCTCCCACTTTCTCTCAGCGAGTCTCTCTCGCTCCCTGATTCGGAATCCGGGGACGGGGACGCTGCTTTGGTCAGCTGCAGAGAGAGGAACCTGAAAGGAAGTAGAATAAACAAAAGGAGAGCAAGCCAAACAAAGTTGCAATGAGGCTTTGGTGGACATGCCGGTTCATTGGCAATGTGGGCGAACAAAGAGCTCTCTGTGCGAGAGCTGGTGCTCCGTATTCCTGTGGAGTCCTCACTCAGTCACACATCAACGCAGAGAAACTTGACTTACACCTCCCGTACTGCTAACTGTTTTTCACCTTGACACTCTCCAAGATGCTTTATGAATAACTTGTATCTCTACTAAGATCTACTCTTAACTGTGAAAGGCAATTCTCATTAAAAGCGTTGTCAATTTTTTCTCCGCATGTGTACAGTGGTCTATATAGCATGTTAGAAAAAGGATGAGTGGACTGCCTTGGTATCTGAGTGGTTACAGGGCCGTTATTGCATTTCATGCTCATCTCCCCGCATTTCTAAAGATGTCTTCTATCAAAATTAGGCAAACTTTCAACAAGAAGAGAAGAAAAGAGTAAGGGATCAGTACCAGCAGTGTTTAGGGTAGGTTGGACGATAGCCTGTAATCTGCTGATTTATTGGGTTATTTGCCGAAATGCATAACTAAATTCCAGCATAGTCATTCATGCAAGTCAAGTAATAATATGAATACTTAGCACACATTTGGATAAAAAAGCAGTGACAGAGAAGGTTTTCTTATTAATGAACATATGTAAAAGAAAACATATCTCTATCAAAATGAAATATTATTCTAAATGACCCAGCAGTAAGCTTTTCAAATAATGCTTTGCAGCCATCAGCCATCTCTTGTTGCAAAATGACAGTCTAATAACAAATAGTAGGCGATGCTATGTTGATTAAGCATGCATTTCTCATATGTAGTCTGTCCATTGTTATTGCACAGTAAAGCATGGCTTGAATGAACCGTGATGAAGCAGAGTGACAGTAACGGCCTGAAAAGGTCAGTTATGGCAGTCATAGAACAGAGAGAATTCATGAGGCTGTAAAGTAGCAAAGTGTACAGGAGGTTGGGCTGACATTGTAAAGCAGTATCTGTAGCACATGAGTATAATAAACGGTGTGTTCAGGAAAGTATATGCAGAGGAAACAGGTTTACAGTCGTAGCACAATGAGAGCTGAAACTAGGTTATTGTGGGTTGGTCTCAAAATGTCAATGAAATTAAAAATGAAATGACATTAGCCCTTCCATAAGGGGTCAATGTGCAGGGTTACGCACCTAGAGTTCTTTTTTTTAATGCCAAAAAAAAAAAAAAAAAAGACATTAAAAAGATATTTGCTCAAATTCAAATTCAACACTTAATTCTCCAAGAAATCCTGTAACTAGAAACCTAGCTGACACCAAGGAGCATGCACTTTTTTAAATACAAAGCAACACAAATTCATGCACTATTTAAGTTATACAGGACTTTCTGTTACAGTTTCTTTTCTTTTTTTATTACCAAGGATTTGGAAGCAAGTCTGATGGAATTATGGAAAACAAGTATCTGTTCGACATTTGAAACTAAAATAATCGCAACCGAACTGTCAGAGAAAATTGGTAGAGGAAAAGTGCAACTGTCTATCAGCTACTGGGTTTGAATGATTGAAAGAGCAGAGTTCCTTAACAAATCAGGAGAGACCTGGTTAGGGTCTGTGTAGACGGAGACAACAGATATCCTCCCTGCTGATCGTCTCTCATGGTGTCATGAAGGGTCTTGATAGTGTTCAGCTGACAGGTGATATTCTGCTGACTGGTGACTGAGAATGACTCAAGGTGGTTCTTTTGGGTATGTATTCTCACTAGCTGCAGGTAGGACATCCTCTATAGTTGGTGTGCAGGAAGTTTCATTGAGGCTCACTTCATGACAGTGAAGTAATGTCCTCACATGCATGTTTGGGTTAGTGCACATAGCCCAGAAAATCACCATGGTCTAGACCAGGATACAACAAACTTGAGCAGTCAGGAGGTGCATTTATTTTAAGAATTAGTACAGCGTTTATTAATAACTAGTCTTATTGTGAAGTAAGTAGACTTGGGTGGATAGACAGATGTTGTTGTTCAGCCCAAATTGGGAAACGGTTGAACTTAGATCTGAGTTAGTTTGACAAATATACTTGAACTAATATGGTATGTTGAAATGAAAACATGTCCATATCAAGGTTTATTCCTGTGCCTGAACAGTGAGTCACTGAGAAAGCTTTTTAGATCATGAACCGAATATCATCTCTTTTAGGATCCAAACTTTTTCATTATTAGAATTTTGAATGAAAACCATCTTGATAAGCTTATTTAATGTTTCACATACTGATATAGTATAGGTATAGGTGCTTGCAGACATCTCGCAACTCATTGGTAGGCTCAAGGCTGTTGGCCAACCAGGGATGCTCAGTTTCCTCCTCTCTTTGACCACAGAGTATTCCCATATCTACCAGAGAAACGCATGGAGGGAAGAGAGGAGGAATCACTTTTTTCCAAAGGTCTCGACGAAATGACCAGATCTTTCAGGCACTATAAATTGTGACTAGAAGGCCAACCAGTCAAAACCTAGTATATCAACAGCACTCTACTGTACAACAGAGCTTTAATCATAATGGGCGATCTGTAACAACCACAAATGAAGAAGTTATGTTTACCAGCTACTTTCTAACTTTTCTATTCATCCAGTTCAAATTCAGATTGGTGTGAAGTTGAGAAAATGAACTTCCTTAACATGTTCATGAAGTATTTATTTCAGTGAAAGGTGTCAGAGAAACTAGTTTCACCTTGTACTGTATGGTGTGAGGGAAATGTGTGTGAACGGTTGAGAAACCTCCCATTTCCCCCCTTCTCTTTTCATTTCCTGTTCTTTTTTTTAGGTTGCTATAGCAACACAGAGATGAAATAAACTTCCTGTCTGTTTCCCCTGGGTAATTGCGGTATCTTTTGGCACTTTTAATTTCCTCTTCAATCTATCGCACACTTCAGATTTGTTGATTTCACAGCATTCATCAGTTCATGTAGATACTTATAAGATAAACAGGACTCTCAGTTTGCTTGATGAGCAAAGGACATTTCAGAATCTTGCTTTTAATGTGGATCCGTCAGGAGTTTTATTAATTAACCTTTCAAGACTTGAAAGAAAAAGCACAACTTTTTAAAAACCGTTTGAGAGGGATTGCTTTGTAACAGAACTTGCTTCCTCTTGCTATTAGTATCATGCGGCACAGCAGTTGAGGAATATTAGTTTCTTTGTTTAACTAATCTTTAACTCTTTATCTTCCTAACCAGCTGTCACAATGATTTTTTAAAACTCATATCTCAACACTTAATGCACCAACATACTGTTGTATTTTAATAAATCGTATTAGCCAGCCACAACACACATGGCTTCCTTAAAGGATCTGATTCTTAATTCTCAGATATATACAAATATCTATATGTCATGTCTCTGAAGTGTTTGTCTGAAATACCAAGCAGATCACCCATTGCAGCATCCCATAATCCCCTCTGTTTCAGCCCTGCTTCAAAAGTGCTGATTCTCTGTCTGTTACTTTAGATGAAAATAAGGAGCCACTCCCCACGCCGCTCTGAGAGATATTTGGTTAAAAAGAACACAATGGTGCTCTAGGAGGAGATTCAGGTGATAAGTGGGGGGTGTTACCTTGGTTGGTGATTGGCTAATGGTTACACAACCCAAAAAAATCGTTGATGACATCATAAAGTTGTCAAAATCTGATCAGCTCATTTTCAGACAGGTTTTTATATAAATGGATCAGGAAAAAAAGAGAGCAAATATTTGTTCCTGATACTTTCAGAATCTCCTTACACAGAGGGGACACATGTTGATGTATAAAAGACATGAACAAGTGGATTTTGCATAATAGGCGACCTTTAAGATGTATGAAAGGTGTTGACACAGTGGGTCTAATATGGAAAAATATAACCTCCTATATATAAACATTCGCTCCCTTTCCCTAAAACCTTAGACCATACTGATTCTTCTTAAAAGCTATGCCATTCCGGTTCAAAATTAGATTTAAGTTCAGCAAATTACACAAAATAAACATAAACAAATAGTTGGGAAAGTATTTAAAAATGGTGTGAGTATATACTTATCCTTAGGATGTTACTGGTTAATGACGTCTAAGCTCAAGAGAAACACCTGGTCACTGCTCCTGGGCTTTGCTTATACTGCCAAATATAATGGGAATGGTAATTGCAAAACTTTAAAATATTTGTATACAGCTGCTGTGTTCATTATTTGGCTTCAAGGTAAGTCTTTAAAGAAAACAAGTAATATCTGAAAGTTAGAATTGGATTCAAAGTGTGTCATAAAAACTTGAGTTAAAATGCTGAGCCGGATGTTTGCCGTGGCGACGTCAGGTGCATCGCTCTGCTCGGGCCTTTCATGTCTGCCGGCTTCAAGGCCAAAACAGCCTCTGATTTTCAGAGAGAAGGCCAGTCGTCTCCGGCAACCTTGGTCGCCTCGCTTGTTCTTTGATCGATGGCCTTTCAGTCTGGAGTAATTATCCCAGAGCAGACTGGGAGTCCATGTCCACAAAAAGTTGCATCAACCAAGACAAATCTGCTCACACGTATAAATGAATGCATTCACACCAAAGGTTTCAAATGTATTTTCCAAAGGTGTATTGCCCTTACTGAAATGCCAATGAATGCCAATTTCAGAATTGTGGATAACAGTGTAATATAAAAGTTTCTCTGCAAGTTTATAGTGTTGTTTCACCTCATATTCTATGCTTTTTTTATATTGTGCTTCAACATACTAAACATTTTATTATTATTTATTATTTGTTGTTCTGTTTCTATTGAAACACAATCTGAATCCTGAAGAAATATAAAAACAGCTATTTAATCGAACAAAACACATTTTTCACACAGCATTTGTTTACCACTTTTGTTGTTAGGAGGTCTAAAGAAACAAGGAAACAAAACCTGTAGCATTACATTACACTAACTGTCAGAAGGAATACAACATTGTTTAAGAAAAATATTTCTACTTCCGCACTACAAGTCAAAATAGGCCTTTTTTTATTAGATGTTGTAAAAAGACATGGATAAGATTGCCATTGTGCGCTCCCTGTTTTATTCAGCACATGTAATATATATGGAAAGTCCACCGTAGCATAGCAATGCCACTTGAATTGAAGCTAGAAACAACTTTTGTTTGGCCTTTTTGCCAACTAATGGTTAATAAAGTTCAATTATCAAAACAGCTGTCGATTAACTAATAAGTAATTGACGTATCATTGCAGCTTTACTCTGATTTACCTCCAGGTTTGAACTTGAATACGGTAATGCATTCAAGGACGTACAAGAAACCTCTGCTTTTACTGTCTGGCCTTATTTCATGTTTTTATCAGGATGTCTATACCACGCCTTTTCCTCATCTCATTGCTTAATTGGTGATGCACCGATCCATAATTCATTTAAACCTTTTCCTCCATCCTTCTGTCTATGTGCATAGACAGACATGTGATTGTGGAAGTGCATGTCTAAGTACAAAGGTTAGTGCAGGAGGCTGGTAATAGAAACATGTATAATGCATCAGCAGTGCATTTCCAGTCGCCCATAGCCCATGATGCAAAGGACGCCTCCAGTTAGAGACCACCACACTCTTTTCGCCTTAATATTGCCAGTAAATAGTGAGAAAGTGAGGAAAAATGTGTCCTGCTGTACTGTACCTAGGGTCAGTATAACAGTGTTTTCATCAACTGGATATTCTAACAATCCTGAGCCTGGTTCATTTATCACTGGGAGGCTGCAGCTGCTGTGGCTGCTAATGAGAGTCATGCTGTTTCTCTGCTTTAAGTAAGACTGCTCAAAGATAATTGTGTAGAGGCTCCTCTGTGGGTGTAGTGTGACTGGAGTGGCTTGCTTGTTGACACAAAGTATAATGAATATACATCACTGTCATCTATTCATCTTCTTTCATACAAACATCCATCGTATTCTGTTTATGTGCATCGAAATCCTAGACATAAAACATAACTGTTGACACACTTTGAATTCAGGTTTGTTTTTCTCAGGGTGTCGCTAAGAGAGGGAGACACTGAATTATGGGGGCCAAGAGCTGGGAAAAGAGTGTGAAATATGCCAGCTATGAAAGATATTCCTCAGAGCTGCTGCTCAGCTGTTTGCAGCGCTGAGTTAGTGGCCTTGATATTATCATGTGTTGACACACGTGTGGTGAGGGGAGCTTGCCGCTCTGGATAACTATAAGGTATTTTATTTTTCTCAATTCTTTATGCCAGACCAAAATGATTAGCACATTTTTGTCATTTCAACGTGACCAAACATTTTCACATTTATTTAAGTTCTCCCAGAGCAACCTTTTAAAAAGAGATTAACACCAAGTTATAATCTCTTTAGCATTAAATATAGACGTGCAAAGCGCTGAACACACACAAAGAGAAAAAAAAAAAGAGTCAGGAATGTGACGCAAAATAAAGGAAATGAGACAGAACCTTGATGACGTAAAAAGCACAGGAAGTCGTGTTTAGAAACCGTCTAAGGCGTCATTCTGAGCAGTGAACAAAGCTGTGTCCTGCTTTATTCTTCGTAATACACGTCTTAGCCTAATTTTTGTTCAGTACAGCACATTGAATATTTGTATGAGATATTAAATTGATGTCTGACTCTTGTTCTGGACCATGGTGCTGCTTAAGGGGGGGGGGGTAAGGAGCCTGCTTCAGATGTTACGCCACATTACAAAAGACTGGGCTACGTACCCGATGCTCTTTCATCCCAGCAAACCGTTCGAAAATCGCCATCAATTATGAATTATTTCCATCTGGCGGGCTGCGATTGCTGCCCCTGGCACTGCAGCGG
Source organism: Notothenia coriiceps (assembly GCF_000735185.1). Classification (NCBI taxonomy): domain Eukaryota; kingdom Metazoa; phylum Chordata; class Actinopteri; order Perciformes; family Nototheniidae; genus Notothenia; species Notothenia coriiceps. Next base: position 259,733 of record NW_011332985.1, read on the forward strand.
GGCCGTAAGCTGCTCCTGCTCTCAGCTTCGTCAAATCATTTCACTGCTGCCATTCAGAGTCGATGAAATGAGGCAGGAGAGGAACTTGGGCCAAATCCAAGAAATAAATGAGAGGGGGAGCGACCTCACCTATTTTATTTCTACTTTTATTCGCCATCAGTCAATTTAAAGAGCATACAAATAGACCCAGTCAGATTTGAGCTTCCCTGTTAAGTGAGTGTTTTTCTGAATTGGATTTTCATACACACTTCTACTCCTGGCTGTGGTCGATTTCAGGCTGTCTCCATCATGGGAATTCACAGGCAATGACCTGGCAGTTGATTTGGCACCCTCACTCTCATGTCCCATCAGGGCCTCTGTAGTAGGGCTGCTCAATTAATCGTATTTTCATCGCAATTACGATTTTGGCTTGCCATGATTATGAAAACAACATAATCTAAATAAAACGATTATTTTTTTATTTTTATTATTTTTATTATTTTTTTCAGTTGAATTATACTTTAAATTCAGGCTAATCAACTGTTAAAAACATACTGTTCACATTTTTCTTTTCAATAAATGGATGTTTTCAAAGTAAATGGGTATTTGTTTTAAATAATCGTAATATCAATTATTGACCCAAATAATCGAGATTATGATTTTTACCATAATCAAGCAGCCCTACTCTGCAGACCAACTCTGTCTTCTACTCCTTTCCCTGCACTCTGTTGATCCTCTCTGCTGTCTGCTACGATGAAATGTTTTGCTGTCCCACTCTTCTCAGTCTCCCATCAGCCTCTTTGCTTTTCTTGACCCCCAATGGCTTTGTCTTACCTCTGTTTTCCAACCTCCAAAGAGCACTTCACCTTCACATAGAACCTCTGAAAGCCGGTGGGTTCGAGATATTACCTGCTCTACATCCCATTTTCCATCTGATATGCTTGTGTGTCTGTGTGCTCACTTGCATGCTGCATGTGTAAAAAGGCCTTTAAGGGAGAAACTGTTGCCAGGGGAGTTGAGTATGATGCTTTTTGACGGATAGATCAGTGAAAAGGGCACGATGTGAACGTGCCTTAAAGGGTGAAAACCAACCATGGGTATGTTTTACTCTGTAAATAAATGTCATGTTTTTCTACTGCTTCTTTGTATAATTAAACCTGAGGACGGCTGTCACTATGTTACGATGATCCTCACATCATACAGTAAGCTTATCGTTCTATAAAAAACATTACGGGATTTTTGCCATAAAAGCTGAATAACCGTAGTAACGAAATGGTATTCTCTTTATTTTTGACCATAAGAAAGTAGAATGGCAGTTAGAGGCTTGTCGTAATGTGTGTCCTGAGGTGTGGAAGTGTAGAGATCACCAGCAGGGATATCCGGCTATCAGCTGCTGTTCCCTTTTTGATCTTCTTCTCTGTTTTTGCTCTCCATATCCCACCGTGGGAGCAAGAAGATGGGACATTTTGTTCCCGATGTCCCAGTAACCTGTCGTAACATCTTACCCCTTACACGTTTAAGATTGACAGAAACCTGAGTAACTGTGAGCCTCATAATTGGCTTTTCACACGTTTCAACATGATCGTGATCGATTCAACAACATGCTACATTGTTATTACCCCCTCTTTTATTTGCAGTTCCTCCCTCAGAAGCCCTCAATGTTTCTGCGACGGATGAAGGATGTCTGTGCAGCATCCTTAGCTTAAGACAAATATGGCTAACCTCTATATGCTTATTTGATAGGCTTATGGCCTGAAATCTGATTTAAGAAACCGTATGATACAGACTGGAACAACATAACATTTGTAGCACCTTTGACACTTTTTCGCTTAATTGACTTCACATTGGATTATTAATATTTTATCAATGATTCCCCATCTCTGACTAATATAAAGGCTGTATTTTTGTTTAATCTTTACACCATCTAATAACTCTGGAGGTGTGTCTTCAATGCGGTCCTCTTCTGATCTGATCACCTTTACAGGAGATTAACCACACACTGCCTAAAGCTCCATTGATTCATTTTTGTCCTTTTTACAGTCCCGCAAGAAATGCCGGACCCCTTTATTTCTCATGCCTCTAATTGGTGATGTTACTGATCAATTGATTATATCCATTATCTGAGCCTTGCTGATGGCCGGGGTTTTCCACACAAAGTAAAACATGTTCTCTGAAACTCACCAATGCAGCTCTTCATCTAACTAACCGCATCATTATGGCTGCTTTTCCATCAAAGTAAGACGCACAGCTGTAATGGTTATTAATACATTATTGATTGTCTCTGTGGCTGCAGACTTGTTGAGATCATTTGCAGAAATGTCATTTAAATGTGTCTTTCTACACTCTCTTACATCCAGTCAATCTACATAGAAGAAGTAGATCCTCTAGCCTCTGATCCCTCTCCTCTTTGGCAGCAGTTGTCACATTGCTGTCCAGACTTGTTCTCTGCCCGGGGCACGGTAGCCATCTGTCGGAGGAAACCACATGCCTCCGTGCCTGTCTTTCAAACGGACAGATATGCCCGACCGTGTGTGCACATGTTTTTTTTTTGCGTTCTCGAGTGTACACACGTTTATGCAAGCTGCTTCCATTTCCTCCTTGATGGGATCTGAGAATAGGAAGTGGGACATGTGTCTCTCCGAGGGCCTCTGGTCTCCAGTCTGCATGGGCACATTTTCTCAACTCGTAGCTGAGAAGAACAGGCGGCGTCGGGTCGCCTCACGGCTGGTGTGTAGGCGGCCGAGGACATTGGGAGGATCCCTTTAAGAAATGATGGAAATTGAAATGAATTACATTATAGAATAAATAGAGAGTGAAGCCTTAGGGAGATTGGGAAATGGAGAAGTGATGAGGCAGTGTTTTTGCGTAAGAGACTTGTGTCATTATGGTGAGGCTGAATTGTCTTACTGGATCCCCCTGTAGTGTGAAATTGCCCCCTCAGCGTTTATTATTTTATTTGTCTTTATCCCCTTTTCTCTACATCTGTTTCCTTCTCCTTACTGCCTTCATTTATTTAGTAACTAATCTTGGCATCATCACCCGCTGCCTCATCACTTTCCCCTGTATGCTTAGTTTAATGTTTAATTGGGAGATTGTGTGAATTCAGGCATCTCATTGTTTCGTTTTTTAAGTCGTAGTGAGTCACAGGGTGCTGAGATTGAGAAAAGAGAATACGTGAAGTCTGAAATTGGAGAGAAGTCTAACACTGTCTTTATCAGTACACGAAGGAAGCAGGAGAAATAACATTGAAGTGATCTTAAAAGCGTTAGGTCCCATTTCTCTAAGTGCATATTGATTTCAAGCCTCATAACATCCAATATTTGCCTCTAATGTCTCCAGATTCCAGCTTCAAAGCCAGTGCATGTTTGGTATCCATTGGTCAGCCCGTCACTAAAGGGTCAGGTATTGATTTATTCAACAGATTTGCTCTGAAGTGTGGACAGGAAGGACCCGAGGGCCAGACCATTATAGATTTAGTGGACTTCAAAGAAATATCCTTGTGCTCTTTCCAATGTTTTATTCAACTTTCTCTTTGTTTTACCTAGCTTTCTCTAAATTCACAGTGGCAGCATAAGAATCAGTTCAATAATTGTCTCATTAAAGAGTGCAGCATTCATTTTTCACTCACTAAGTCACAACCAACTTCTGCGTAATGTGGTCAAATATCATTAACCCCTACGCAGTTTAGTGCAATGCCGTACTAGTATCGCCCTTTAGTAATACTGACTTTGTGCGACGTTTAATGTTCAATTGGATTATATTTTATCCCAATTATGTGTGGGTTATTACACCCTTACTCTGTTTAAAGTCTACATTTAAATGAAAAACGCGTCTTTGTACATTTATATTGGTGTCTACACGTTCTTCAGTTGAATTTAATTTACATTAAAATGTGTCTTTCATAATACACATGATCATTTAAATTATCTTTCTCTAATCCAAACGCCTTTTCTCACATTGGTCCCAATAATAGATGGGGCTTCGATGGTACATTACCTAAAGTTTTGTATTGCCCTAAACCAATTTCATGAGGAATTCAGGGGTACTTCTGGCACTTTAACAAAATCATGGTGTGTTTAGGATTTCACTCTCACTAACTCTTACTAATCAACTTCATGCTCTAAAGTGTGTGTGTGTGTGTGTGTGTGTGTGTGTGTGTGTGTGTCTTGGCTAAAGCGCTGATTGGTAGGGTCCAGGCCTAAACATCAACAGCGTGCTCTGTTCTGATCTAGCAGGGGTTCACACTGCTGCCTTTGTGTGGTCGCAGGCCCACCAGGATGGGTCACATTTGCACAAAACACATGCACATTTATTCACACACAGAGTAAAACACCATAGGAGGCAGACCTCTAAAACAGTTAGCATGTTATGAGGCTGTGGCTGCTGGATGCTGCAAGGATGAAGACATAGGTTGATCATTTACAGCTGTTGATCCTCAGTCTTGACACAGAACAAAGGTGCTACCTTTCGTTCTCTCTTCCTTTTTATGTTCGCACTTGTCAGTTTATTGCGCTTCACTGAATAACGAAACTAGAGAGATGGTTCAGGCATGCCAGGATGCCTCACAGAAGAGCTGTCTGGCACACTTCTTCTTCCTGTCAAGTTTCATCCCTGGTCAGAGTCAATAAAGGCTTTGTCATTTCTTTACTCGGATCCTTTTTCTGCAAAAGAAAACTCAAATTCATGTTTAGGACATATTTCTGATATTTAAACAGAACAAATTAGTTTAAAGCCTTCAGCACAGCTTTTTGATCTCCAGATAGTGATGATCCTTAGTGCTGATGGCTTCTGCTTATTTTAAAGTTCATGACACCTAAATACCAAATGAAGTCTATCTGTATGATGAAGTATATACAGAGGGCATTGGAGAAAGTTCAGCAAACAGTGAATTGAAACACTGCGGCTGTCTGTGTCTATAATACTGTAATCACTGTCAGGACAAGAGAAACAATATATTTATAGCCTTTGAGTGCCTGTTTATGCTCTTCTTTCAATTAGAAACTTGTATTCAATATGCTTTATTGGCATTAACTTAACAAAAATACATCCAGTTCTGTTAAAGCCAGTGCTATTTGAAGGGGCTGCCTCTCCTTGTTGAGACACGACCTATAATCCCTCACAGGACACTCAACCACTTTGTTTTTGGATCAAACACATTACTTTGAGTTGACAAGAGGGATTTTTGGGGGATCTTGTAGTTCTACATTTCGTGATCTCTGGACCTACAGATATGCTGAATAATTATGCAACAGCTGGACCCCTGTTAATCCTGCATGCTCCCTCCCACAAGTTCCCCTGCCACCTATAATGGTGTTTGATCTGTCTGTCTGCCAGTCACTTTATTACTTAAAAATATGTTCCTTTAGACTTGCTGGGAGATAAAAGCAAATTCCCTTCTGCTTTCTCCTAGTACTACATATTTTCATGCTAGCAACCCTTCTTCCCAAACACACACAGACAGAAGACATTTTTCTATTTTCTATAACTTTTGCAATCCTATTCAAATAAAATTGCAGACTGAACTGGCAGCACTGTATTTTTCCCCCCTCTGCCTTTTTTTCTCCTAATGTACTACCATGAGTCAAAGACAACCACAACTGGCCGACATGTTGCCCAGTTGCTAGGCAGTGGGCAGTATTTATTTTCCTGCGAGCTGCATTGGTGTGTTTTCCAGTTCATCCTCATGTCAGTTCAGTTTGTTTTTAAAAGCAAAGGTCAGTTAGGTTATATTTAGTACAGGTTGAAGCTTTAGTTTTGAAGTGTTTTTTTAAATGATACTGTTTGTGAGGAAAGAACACAGAATCAAAGGGAAGACTTTGTTGGTTTGTTCACACTGTGAGATGTTGGTGTGTTCAAGCAGCTGCAGTCTTGAGCCTCCTCAGTCCAAATGAAGCTATGCTCCTATCCAGCATTAGCCACAGATCAGGCAAAATGTGTTGTGTAATAGTGACAGTATCAGTGGTATCAGTCTGTCGTCAGGCCGTTGCTTTTTGCCAAAGCTTTTCCCCACAGAACCACCTGCAACATTGCTCATTGCCCCGATCTAGTGACAGCCCAGCCTTTTATCCCTCAGCAATCCCAGCTGGCCTACCAAGTGTGTGAGTTTCATTCAATTCATCTACCAGTGAAACGGAAGTTTGAGCATCTTAAACTTCTGAACTGTGAAATATTCTCCACTCAAATTGAACATTCAAGCAATGTACTGTAACAAGAATGAAATGTGGGCTGATTTAGAATTTAGCATGATTGGTTGGTAATAGCCTACCAATACTATTTTGTTAAACAGGTGCACAATATGAGCTGGGATGTGATTTCAAAACGATTAAAAAGGCATTTTCTTTCCCTCTCCACTTTAAGGTTATATAAGAAGATTGTATTCAGTCCTGTAGAAATTCTGCAAACCGTTTTATTAAAGTACAAGTGCTTGTTCAGTTGCTGGCAGCCTTTCACTGCCAGCTGGCAGCTGCAATATTCAAGTGAAACAGTGCAGTGCAGGACACCATTTGCCTGCATATATGCATGGGAATTGGGGTCTTTCAAGTACTCATAATATGCATTTCTGTAGCAGCAGTTTCTTGTTCTTTATTAATCATTTTTTGGGTGGAAAATAATGTAAAATCTCACTTTATTCTCCAATTTGTTGTTCCTAAAGTAATATATTTGGTTGTTTTTGAGGATTCTGTCATGTGTGTGTGAAACAGAAAGGGTATCTAGCAGTAGATCCAATAAACTAAACCTATTCCACATGCACAGGCTTGATAACTGGAAATATACTGTGTGTGTGTGTGTGTGTGTGTGTGTGTGTGTGTGTGTGTGTGTGTGTGTGTGTGTGTGTGTGTGTGTGTGTGTGTGTGTGTGTGTGTGTGTGTGTGTGTGTGTGTGTGTGTGTGTGTGTGTGTGTGTGTGTGTGTGTGTGTGTGTGTGTGTGTGTGTGTATGTGTGGCTGAAGAGAAATGCATGGTAGCTTGTCCCTGGTCAGGTCTAGAAAGTGTGTTTTGGTAGTTTTGGCTACAGACTCACATATTATCAACTGTGCCACAGAGGCTGCAAGGTCAAACTCTCCTGTGTTTTGCACAATTATAAAAAAAAAAATCACTCATGCTTATCCCTTCGTTGTTGTATGAAGGATACAGTTAAACAGCGTTGGTGTGTGGATGCTCAATTGAAGGAGACGTTTTGATGGTCTTTTGGCTTGAAACATATATTGTGGCTTGAATCCAACAAAAGCTTGTCAGTTATGCAACATTTTCAATCTGAATTCTGACAAAAATGACTTGATTAATATGAAAGCACACTTCCCATTTCCATTGAATAAGTCTCCATCATAGTTATTTCCCATTTTCTTCAGCATCGAATATGTTTACAGTTTTTAATTCAAGGTACTCAGTGAGCAAGAGAGCATTCCTTCTGCTCAACAATATGGTCCACAGCCTGTACAGCAGATGGATGAGAGCTTCATCGCAATAACATTTGTAAAATTGCCTGGTGGGAAGAAAGGGGACTTTAGAACCAGGAGGTGGATGTATGATGGAGAATGTCACACAGCTTTCAACAGAAAATCCCTTTCACACAGACCACAGAGGCTAACATCCTTTTGGTTTTGATACATTTGGTCAGCCTAGGTTCACTCTAATAAATGTGATGCACACCTTTTAGACGGTTGGATATTTTATTTCAAGGCAAAGTGCACATTCTACAGTCTGAGCTCATATAGTATGGAGCTGTAGGAGCTGACAGCTGTCCGGGAAGCTATCTTAGCCCATTCCTACCCAGAGGCTTTGCTGTGCATGTGCGTGCCGCAATGCCGCATGCTGTGTAGTAGTGTATTTTAAGGGTCATCCCAGAAAGACTTCACCCCAGGCGAGTACGAATGGAGAGTGCACTGACAGGCACCCCTGGGTGTGTATATGTGTGTGTGTAGTGTTGGATTCCTTGTGGCAGATGAGCTCTCTCTGGTCGCTTCAGGCTATTAGAATAAACACAGCAGTGGATAAGAAAAACCCATATCCTGTCTGTGCCAGACATTTCCATTAAAATGTTCACCACGATAAAGTGACCTGTCTTAATATGGAAAGGAGGGAATATGAAAGGTGGATTGTGTCCCTTTAGAGGTTCAGAGAGGTCGGGATGTTGGATGAATTCAAGCCCTGTGTTTCACCATTTGAGTCAGACTACAGATAGAAGTGACTTTCAGAGTCCCTGTAGGTCAGGGGTCTCCAATCGTATTTCTACGAGGTCCACATACAGAAAAATATACGAAGGGCTTGGCCGCTCACTAGAGGTGAGGTTTGCCTTATCAGTTAAGTTATAAGTTAGCAAAATTGTCAATTATGCTTGATCCTTGAAAAAAACTGCTTAAATCTCAGCTCTCCATACGGTTTAATAAATTTTGTTGGCTGTTCATTCCTTAAAATGTAAGCCTTAGATTGCTTATAATAAGAGGAAATAGGAAGGGTCTATTTCAAACTTGTTATGTAAATAGGTTATTGAGTTTTCTTTTTATTAACACATGAATACTGTGTAATATATTTGTACATGTATATTTAAGAAGTACAATATAAAACAAGCACAAGGCTCATTTGTGGGCCAGATTTCATTATACTTTTTGAATTTGCTGCGGGCCAATTCAAAATGGCCTGCGGGCCGCATTTGGCCCCCGGGGCATAGTTTGGACACCCCTGCTGTAGGTGTACAGTAAGAGAAAACAGGAGGCAGGTCCAGGATGAAACTGAGTTCTGCTGCTGAAGGCAAGACTGGGAGGTGAAGGGAGGGGAGTGAGACGAGGGTCCAGATGTGAGGCGGCCTCGCTGGCTGCCTGTTTACATTTCTCAGCTAACGGGAGTGTATTTTTAACCTCTGCTTGTTTTTGTTCTCTCTGCAGGTGCTGGAGAGTCGGGGAAGAGCACCATTGTGAAGCAGATGAAGTGAGTAACTGCTCATTGTTTTGCTTTTCCTCCCATATTCTCAGACAAATTAATTTATGGTTTAACAGCACAATTACATGCATTTGGCATATTTACACAAAGGTGGATTTACAACACTTATTTAAGGATCAGTATGTTCTGTAAAGCTGTTAGAATAATTAGAGAAGCATATTCATTTGTGGATGTTAAAGAAAGTGAGAAGAAGAAGTATCACCTTACAACCAAATGTGCTGGCTTCAAATCTAAGCCCTGTTCCTTTTCTACGTGGCGGTTTTTAGAAGATAATACCATGTTCTCGGTGGCCTACATGTTCCAATGAATCATGTTTTTAATTTCCAGTTTAAAAAAAAACCTGAATAGAAACGAAAATTGAAAATATACAAAAATGTTAATAGGTTTCCCCGACAACCATCTTCTGAATGATTAAAAGGCACCCTTTGACATAAAAATCCTAAAAGTTGCATAACAAAAGTGGATGTAAGCACTTTGTGTTTTTCATTTGCTGATGGTTTTGTGGTAAAACGGTGTGCTTGATGTGACTCTCATGCGATCCTAGTATACAACTTGATGCACCACGTTCTGACCACATACAGCCTAGGTCAGATAAGACACTTTTTTTGCTGTGATAGTATAAGAGAAAAGATAATGTAATTCGTAATCAAGAATAATCGTCTTGTGTTTCATTGTAATTCCCCATGTCAGAGATAAAATCTGGGTTATTAAAACCAAGCAAAATTGTCAAGTCAGGCAGAAGCGTTTCATTATTGGCATGTAATTGTTGTTTCACTGAACATCAAGAGAAATACCAGAGAAAGTCTGAAGGAAGCAGAATGCATTAGTCCATAAGTGTCTTCCAGTGTAGTTTCTAATAGAAGTAGACACACACACACACACACACACACACACACACACACACACACACACACACACACACACAGACACACACACCAGGTATATCTTCTTCTGCTCTACAGCTCATGCAGGGATGTGCCTCCTTTGATAAATGCAATCTTCTGAATGCTGAAATGGTGAGAGCTGCTTTGGGTTAAGCACAGTTAGCATGGCATTCTTAGTTTAGAGCTAACAGGCTTGAAATAGGCCATTAACCCACATTGCTCCATGAATAATTTTTAACCAGCATCATGGAGGAGAGAAACATTTGTTAAGTAATTAATTAAATCTAGCAGGGAGTCCAGTAACTGCGCAGAATACCGATATCTATATGTGTTCTGCACTCTCTATACGTGGACCACATCAGGTACCAAGGTACATCTAATTATTCCAGTCTAAATGCTTCCAGTCAGTTTTGCGTATGTACAATCTAGACGTAGTCTGGTGAAGAAAGCCCACCGATGTTGTTGCTGCATTGATTGTTATCTGACAAGGCTTTGGTAAGCATTGGCTAAGGATATCATTTTAGTCGGGTTGTACAAAAGATGATTGACAGTGCTCTATGACACTGAAGCATCAGCATGGATACTTCTTCACCATATTTTCTTCCACTCAATGGACTGTCTGTCAGAATATGGACTAGGGCTGCACGATATATCGTGTCGTGACGGTAATCGCGATATGCGCATGCATGATATTCACATTTTTTTATTTGTTTTATTTTTATTTTCGGCAAATTAACTCAAACACAATTATTTTGCTGCTTGCTACAAAAAGAAAACTTGCGCAGCTCTCATGTCTGGGGTACTTGAGTGAGTGACATGCAGCCTCTGTATGCACAGCAAACCACCAATCACAATCAAATCTCCAAAACAAACGGACCCAGTGATTAAAAGGTAAAAACACTGAATAAAGTCGTTTCATGTGTTTCCCCAGGGCAGTTCAGCTCAGCTTGTTGCTCTGATCCAGACGTCCGTGACTAAAATCATCCGGTTAAATATAGTTAAAAAAAATACCAATTGTATAGCATTAAAGTTCAAGAAAGGATGGTTTGCGAAAAAAAAGAAAGAAGCCTTTCTCAATTCATGTATGTTTTCATATCGCAATATATATCGCAGGGGGAAATATTTGCATGCTGGTATATACCAAGATAGGCTTCAGAATACATTTAAGGCAAGACATAGAACATACATTTGCTTTGTTATGGCTCATTTTATTTCACATTTTTAATGCTAGAGTAAAAGGACACAACATTTTAGAGTGAGTCATGTTGATTTGTCCTGCTTTCATCCGTAGGGTTAAAATAGGTCTTAAAATATGTTTTTAAAACTGAAAGACCAGGGGATACTATAGCCTAATAGCCTCACAAAGTGAAGAAAAAGTGAGCTACTTCAAACTTATGTTGGGAGGAAGTTTGGGAGAAAGTGAGTCAAATTATTATGTAAAACACATCACTTGATTTGCTGATTGTTCCTGCTTTTAGGCACAGGGTTTAACGGATCTGAAAAGCTGTTTTTAAAAGCGGTAAGACAGTTATAGCCTTGCAAATGTGAAGATAAAGTGAGTAACTTGAAACTTTCTGAGGGAAATCCATCATTCTCAAAGTTTCAAACGTGTTAATTGAAGAAAAAGCTTGATATGTTCAAACTAACATGACATGTCTCAAAGATATGTGAAAAGACTTGAGCAAAAAGGAAGACACACATTAGTTGTATGTGTCTTTATAGCCTAAGCTTTTATTTCTGTGTGATGAAGCACAAATAAAAGGCTGGGGTCATGTTTGAGGATCAATCTTGTCAGCCTTTCTTAAAACACATGTGCACAACACAAATACCAATATCTCTAATTACCAAAGTTATTTATCTTTATAAATGTTTTGAGCTTTAATGTTTGTAATCCTCTCACTGAGATCACGTTAAACCCACTAACTGTATATAGACTTGTTTCACATGTTGACTCGCCATAGCATGAAAAATACATGAATAACATTATTGATGCATACACTAAACCAGGGCTGTTGCAAATGTTCCCTGTGAAAAAGATCTAGCTATGCCTTTGAGTGACGGAAGTTGGAAGTGGAAAGAGCACAACACCGCAGTCTTTTCTTACATTCAGAGGAGTAGCAGTGACTTCTTTCGTCTACCTAAAAATAGAGAACAAACATAACTCAGTAAAAGGAACCCCTCAGTCTCACACTAGATCCAGACTTATATGAGCAACGTTTCTCTCTGGTTCTCTCTTTTTATGTAAGATAGACACATAATGGATTTCAGAGCCTCTCTTTGTAGGATTTTCTATTATGACAAAAGGATTCAATTACTGTATGCCTCTCTGACAGTCACAGGAAACTGCAGTACTAATGATGGGGTTTATTTGTATCTACTTCTTAGGAAGAAATCAGAAAAGTTCCCTCTTGTTTCCACTACACATACATGATGCGACTTAAAGGATAATTCTGCTTAAAAAAGTATAACAGTCAAAATAAATGAAAGCATTATTGATGGGATTCCTATGTAATCCAGTGTTATTGTATCCTGCTGAAAACCTCCCTGAATGAAACACGACTTGCAAGTTATTATTAACACAAAAGTATTGAATTATTTAAAAAGGGGAAGGATGCAGCTGAGGCCCACACGATATCACTACAATGGTCATGTTGTGGTGTGGAGAGCGCCTTCATCTGGTCATTTCAAATCCCTCTTTGGTTTTGTTTATCGTATATCATGAACTATAGTTTGTTTAGGTCCTTTTTGGGGTTCTTTGGTTCGGCTCAAAAAATAAATCTAAATGTTTTTGGAATCTAAATGTTATGTCATAATTGAAATTACAATATGTATTAAAGACAACATATAATATAATAATATTCTTAGTTAAATTGAGATGTTGCAGTTTACTAATCTTATTGTATAGCTTAACTTAAGAAAAAAACTTTGTACAGATCTTCACAAAAACTCACAATTTCTTATTTGTTATGATTATTTTCAGTGAAAATTATATAAATCATCCAATGTCCACATCTTTCAAATGTTGGATACAGATTCAAATACCTACTTAATAAGCAGCTTCTAAAACAAACTGTGCAAAGTGCTTCATGATCATGTCATCAACTATTAGAAGTAATGTTTGAATGAGGGAGAACAGAGTGGGCTTTGAGTCTCTTGGCTGGGCCTCACAGTGTTCACAGCGGGCTCACTTGCATTTTAATGAGCTCCCATTCAGCACATCACACAACCAATGAGCATCCTGGCTCTGGTCTCATGGTAGACAAGAGGAGATGGTTCTGTTTGGTTTCAGTCTGAGCCCCATTTTTTCAAGCGCATGCCTCTCTCTCTATGTAACTCGTCCACAGCCCCACAAGGCAAGAACGTTTGATTCTTCTCAAATCTTTGGCAGTTAATTTGCGTCTTTTCTCTCAACACGTTTCTTGCGACCCTGTTGACTATTTATAACAAACGTTGTAAGGTTCTGTAATCACGAAATATGTGACTTTTCAGAGTCAGTTTAATCCAATTTTTGGCCCATTTCGCCTGAGGAAAAGAAGTTGCCTAATAATTATTCACACCTTCATTTAGGGTGTTGATCTCCTTAGGCTACACCCTCCCTCATTACACAAATAGACATCCCCTGATATGCTTAAATCCAATAAGCATTCAAGTTTATACAGCTTGAAAAAAATACTCACTTGCCTTATCATTGTGTCCTCTGTGTATGATGTCATACATGCAGGACAATATACTCTTTGATGAATCTAATCAAGTGATAATTATAAAACCTTAACTTAAGTTATTGTAAACGACAACCGTTTCCAAATGAGATTAAATACTCAGTGAGATCTGAGGCAAAAAGCCAGCAAACACTATTTAACACCATTTGATGTAATGTGTAATCATGAATATGCATGTTATGTTTCATTGTCACATGTGATTTCATCTACATTTACATGCCATTTTTTTCCCTTTTCCTCCCTTCCTCTGCTCCGTTCTCAGGATTATCCATGAGGATGGGTACTCAGAAGATGAGTGTAAGCAGTACAGAGCCGTTGTCTACAGCAACACAATCCAGTCCGTTATGGCCATCATCAAAGCTATGGCCAACCTTAAGATCGACTATGAGGAACCTACAAGAGCGGTAGGTATCTGACAATAAAGTTGAAGGTTTTTACACACCATCATCCTCTGCAGCAGCAAGATCAAGGACAATGTTTGAATTGTTTTGGAAAATATTATGCGGCTGCTAGCTTAAGCCATTACAACACTCAAAAGACCAATGTTCTTTTAAGGATTTAAGTAGGAGTCCAATTGTTCCCGTGTTTGAGGTAGTGACAGAATTAACTGATAACCTGTTAAAGTACAGTGTAATATATCTGTTATATCCTCTCTACTAATCACCTCCAAAGCCTCCACCGCCTCCTTCCTCACCGCCTTCAGGATTTGAGGCAGCAGGAATTATGCAGCTAAAGAATTTCTCTCGAGTGCAGTGTGACAGTCTCTACTCGGAAATCAACTCTGGGTAGCAGATGCTTAAGATGGACTCCTACAGTGCCATGTATTTTCAGTTTATAACTGTGTTTGTGTGTGTGTTTTTAAACAGTAAATCATCTCCACCCGGGGAGATAAGGTGACAGAAATACAATTCTGGCATTACTCATGAGAGTCGAAAATGCCATCATCTCATGAATGTGATTCATATATTCTATTTTCACAGATCATTTGAAAGATAATTTCTATTATAAGATAAGTAAGTATCTGGAGAAGAGTCTCTATAGTTCCTTATGATGAATCAATCTGTCAACTCCTACATCGAAGTGAACCTAAAAAGATTGTGTTTGAATTGATTACATGGGGAGAGAAGGAGAAAGCTTGTATTCCCTTGGCACAGTCCAACATTTCACACCAATTACACATATTTCAACTCATGTTATACTTCTATAAAAGTAGATGTATGTTTCTACACCAAAACATGCCTTCATGCAGGCAATTCAATTTAGACCTATTTGTAAAAAACATTACTTTGCAGTTTCTGTAAATCTTTGATGCTTTTTGTTGTCTCCAAATTTCCCTCTCCTGCGTGACCTTCAGTTGGAATTGGATAAATATGGGGGTTTTTGTATGAAAAGAGCTTTTTGACTACTTGGCACATGTGAGGATCCGCTCTGCCAAGGGAGCTAACTCAGCATGACGAGTTCTGCTGGACGGAGTGAATTAGTTTATTTGAGTTTATTTGAGAAACACCGTCCACCACAGCTATGACCTACAGAGAGGACAGACTAATCTGGAACATTTCACAGTTTTCAATTAAAAAGACAATATTCGTCTCACCGTGAGAGAAAACGCAGTCAGCATTCAGCATTATTCTGAAATCAGCATCTGACCTAATGGGTTTGTTTGATCTCTTCATGTAAACACAAGAAACACGCTGCTTTCACTGTTTGCCAAATGTGACAATTCCTGCAGACAATTGGTAACCAAGTAGTATTTGATACAGCGCACACATCACTCATTGGTTGGAGTTTTCTTAACTAGTTTTCCAAGATGTGCTGCTTACAGATTTGCAGAAGTTGCAAACATTATTCATGACAGGGTCATAAGACTATTTCAGGTCGAATAAGCTAATTATTAACTAATCCATGGAAGTTTGCTCTTAATACCTAACATCAAAGTTTACTTAAGCCTTCAAACACAGCGGGTCAGAGGGGTGCGGTGGAGGTGATGCCCTTCTCAGAGTCCCAGTGAGTGCAAACTAAGTACAGTTACAAAATGTCATTGCTCACTTATTATGTCTCAGGGTAACAAAGGCAAGTACATGCCATTACTTTTAATATTAAAGGCAATTTTATTTATACAGCACTTTTCAGCACGTGGCGATTCAAAGTGCTTTACAGATTAAAAGCAAAAGACATTTAAGAACAAATACAGCATAAATACATTATTAAAAAGGCATATTAATGTCCTGCCTGCCATTCGATGCATCTGCTTTTCCAGGCCACTTAACTTTAATAGACGGATTCATTACCGTGCAGAGTTTATGGCAGGTGACTGTGAGACGACACAATGGCAAGTAAGCCAATGATCGATCCTTCATTTCTGGTTCTTTACTCTTCTGTTTACTTTTACTGTGTCTTCACTTCCTTCAATATCATTTGTTGTGAAAGTTTACAGTTTGACATTAGACATGTCTGATTCTATGGAGTGCAGAGGGCTGCAGGAAACTTCAAATGATATAACATTTGAAAAAATGCTGTTTCTCTTTCCATCATAGGACTGTGTCCATTGGTCGGAGCTCTTATCTGCAGTGTCTAAGTACAGTTGTTTTTAAAAACACCAATTACCACAGGCACATAATGTTTCCCCTCGCTACTTCCAGCTACATTTAAAAAAGCCTCTGTCACAGTTAGCTTAGAAGGTCAATGTTGACAACAATACTTATTACATGGCATGCAGTAAACTGTTGTGGTCATTCTTTAGTGCTTTTCATGTTGAAGGCCCATATGAGATTTGATTCTCCAAGTAACTGTTTTAAAGGTTATGTGTTTGGGAACTGTTCTTCTTCTTCTTCTTCTTCTTCTTCTTCTTCTTCTTCTTCTTCTCGATTAGCTGAAATCTGAGGAATCTGTGCTGATGTATAGTTGTTTCATCACAATTCTAAACTCTTTGTAATACTAACATGCATCCATGCCCACCATTACTGGGCCCTGCAGAAAGTGGGATATAATTAGCCATGTGAAAAAGATGTGCTAAATAAACTCTGCAGTGCTTATCAGCTTTGTCCATTGAAAAAGAAAAACAAGTGATACTAGACTTTGTATCTTTCTGTGAAATCGGCTCGATCTAATGTGTTGTGTGTGTCTCTTCATGTCAGGACGATGCCCGCCAGCTGTTTGCTCTGTCCGCAGCAGCAGAGGAGCAGGGCATCCTGCCAGAAGATCTGTCCAACGTCATCCAGCGGCTGTGGGCTGACGGTGGTGTGCAGGGCTGCTTCACACGGGCCAGAGAGTACCAGCTCAATGACTCAGCAGCATAGTGAGTGCCTTAATGACATAAAATAACATCAGAGAGCAGCTGCAGTTATTAATAATGAAGGCCTGCTGTTTTGTTTAACCCAGGGCTTTCACTTTCAAACACCAGTTGTGTCGCTAATCCACAACAACATGGCAACCTCAGCCTCTCTCCGCTGGCCTTAATTACTTGAATGAATCTAATTTCTGAGCACTCAGTGTTTTTGGCAGCGTTGTTATAATGTACCAGTATAATAAACAGGGAGAACATGAGGTAACTGTGAGAGGCTGCTGGTAAGAGGTGAGAGGTTATCACTCGTACCCTGTGGGATGAAATCAGAGAGCCTGAGTCTTGTCGCAAGCTGCAGCAGGAATTAGCTGATTTCTGTTTAATACACTCAGCCTTTGATAACACCATGACACTGCCAGAATGTGCGCTGAACTGTCAGGGAGTGTTAACTCTTTCACAAGTGATTGCTTTGCAGTAACGGCTGTATTATCTTCCACGGGGAGCGATATTGTTCTCTGTTTGTGTTGGCTGGTATTAGCATAGCTTCACCTTCTCTGCCTCACTGCTCTTGTTAAGGCTGAGAGGACCTGGAAGCTAACAGGCTAACATTTAGCAGCTCGGAGATTGGACAATGTACCGTCATGGCTTTGTCGAGCTTTGAGAGAGTTGGTTGCTTTAAGAGGGAACTAAATGAGTCTGGCAGTAGAGAATAATCCATGTCTGAGCACCTGCTGAGAGCCAGGGAAAGATAAAGCGAGAGAAATGGCACGGCTCTCATTAACTGAACCTCTCTGCTATGACTGGTTTGAGAGAGAGGGACGTGTAATTTACACTCAACTAAAAAATTAATCCAGCTGCCATTATTTTAGGAAAACCACATTTCTGGGAGTATCAAAATGAAACAGTCACTCCTAACTCTTTAATTATTCTGTGTGATGAATATAAAGTATATTAGGGTTCCACACTAGGTCACTCATAATTGTTTACTTCACGGATGAAAAACATGTTGAAATGGTTTTAATTGTTCTTGTAAAACCTTTTTAAAATGACCAATATTTGACCTTTGACAATTATTCTGTCACATTACATTTGAATGCCTTTATGTATTAAAGTGTAGGCAGGCCAAATTAAATTACTCTTAAAGGCTTATAACTGCAATGGCTAAATCAAGCTGTGCTAATGATGTGTGGACTACAAAAGCATCCTAACCCTCTGCCCGTGTGGAGCAGGATTATGATTAAACTCTTGTGGCATGAACTAGTGGTGCAGAGGCTCTAATATCTACAGCCGGGCTGAATGGGATAACATCCAGCAGCAACACTTTGTTTTATAACATCGTTTTCTCAAGCTAGTTAAGTATTCTGCTGAAAGAATTACGTAAAAATGTACTTTTGGGCTTTTATTTGTCGACCAGGGTAACTTTATAGTTGTGAAAGTGGATTGTGGTCTTATAGTTAGTGTTTTATCAGGCTTTGGGTATGTTGAACAGTGTGAATGCTTTATTGTTTGTTTTTGAACAAACACAGTTTTTCTTCTAAATAGATTTGAAAGAAAATATAGAGACAAACAGAGGATAGTGTCAAGATATTACATTGAAATATAGGTTTTTACATACAAATCATTATGTATTGTGTGCACGTGGATATGAACGGATCTCATTGCAGGATTCAGTGTATGCATTGCTTTAACATACTACATGATTTTGTGATTGCTAACAAAGGAGACAGAAAGCTGCTACCAGAGCTTTCCCTTACCATGATCCACATCATTTGTTTACCTTGCAGTGGATGCTTTCCCATGGCTGGGATAGTACAGAGTATGTGATATAATACACATCTTTACAATATCTGTATTCAATTGCATGGTCACAGACAATATATCGTATGCTCCTGTCAATAATAGAGATGTTGCATATCTGTTCAGGCATTCAAAAAGTCAGCAGATATTCAGTTTTGGAAATAATGTATTATCTTTACACTTTCATATCAAGACCCTGAATACTGGGTGCTTGATCATTCATGTCAATGATAAAAAAGAGACTAGGACAGCACGTCAATTTGGCTTTTAAATATTACCACACGAATGTTAATCCTACTCGTGTGTTTTGCATACATGCTGAAAAAGGACGTCTTGCCCCATTTTTTTAAGGGTTTATTTGGTGTGTTGTCCTAGTTTTCCTTTCCTTTGCTTACTGTAATGTACATTATATAACATGAATCTTCATGACTGTGTGATCTGGTATAGCAGGGGTAACGCAGCAGCCTTGTACAGCTCTCATCACTGTCACTTTGTAACTGGCTGTGCTGAGACGACACAGAGCTGTTAGCGGGCCTTCTGTACTTCTCATGTCTGTGAGAAGGAACAGATGAGACCTTTCACCTGAAAGAACCCAAACCCTTAACATCTTAAGGTCCCTTTATTTCTGCGAGGTTACTGCACAGTGTTAATATATATGGTGCGTGTCCTTGTTCCTGACAGCTATCTAAATGACCTGGAGAGGATAGGCAAGCCAGATTACATCCCCACACAGCAGGACGTGCTGCGGACCCGAGTGAAGACCACGGGCATCGTGGAGACACATTTCACCTTCAAGGATCTGCACTTCAAGTAAGACACTCCCTCCTTTCACAGTTATTCCTTTAATCTTCATTTTGTAAAATGCTAATAAAGTATTAAAGGTCTAAAAGAATCAGTTTATATTGTACAGCTAAATATTTCATTTGCAAAAGAGACACATCATACTCGTTTACATAGAAACTGTCCGTGCTAATCTAAGGTAAGGTAAGTTACGTTTATTTATATAGCCCATTTTCAGACACAGAGGCAATTCAAAGTGCTTTACATAATCATTAACACTTAACAAGAAGACAACAGAAAGGAACACAATAAATAAACATAATGGAATAACAGATTCATAAAAACCATGCATAAAAGAGATACAGAATAGTTTAAAAACAACATTGTAAATACGGTAGGTGCTAAAGCAAGTTGAAAGACTTCTGGGTAAGCAGAGGAAAAAAGTAGTGTTTTTAGCTGTGACTTTAATGAACTCAGCGTTGGTGAAGACCTCAGGTTCTCTGGAAGTTTGTTCCATTTGTGGGGAGCAAAAAAACTAAAAGCAGCTTTGGCGTGTTTGGTTCTTAGCCGGGGTACAATGAGTAAGCCCCCCCC
>NW_011332986.1:0-4045 GCF_000735185.1 Notothenia coriiceps
TTTTTTTTGTAATCATCTCGCGACCCCCACTCGGGGTCTCGCGACCCCCCACCTTGGGAACCCCTGCTCTATGGCGCCACTAAGTTCGCAAGATAATACTCTGCACTTCTTTAGAGCTTCATGTGCCACTGAGCAGCTTCATAGTGACAAACAGAGCCCCGTCTCTTTATACAGCTATGGTCAGCATTCTGACAAGCGCAGAACACAAAGTACAGATGAGGCGGATCATAGTGTCTTGTTTCACTTCGAAACAAACTGAAAGCACAGGACTTACCTTCAGTAATGTATCATGTGTTGTGAACAAATTAATGAGTGTTTATTTTCTTTAATATGAGTCTGCTTGTAATGCAAGAGAAAGTAAACAGTCAGTTGGAAAAGTCCCCGCTCTCTTTCGTGTGTGTGTGTGTGTGTGTGTGTGTGTGTGTGTGTGTGTGTGTGTGTGTGTGTGTGTGTGTGTGTGTGTGTGTGTGTGTGTGTGTGTGTGTGTGTGTGTGTGTGTGTGTGTGTGTGTGTGTGTGTGTGTGTGTGTGTGCGCGCACTGTACCGATGCCGTGTTTCTCCATCAGGGATATGAGGTCGGCCTCAGTGAGCAGCTGAGGAGGACTCGTCTGTCCGTCCGCCATCTCGATCGCAGAGGGCTGGAACTGAGAGCCCTGCTCATACACTGGAATCACCTGGCATGAATAAAATAGGTTAACAGGATATAAAGGATATACAATCACACACACACAGGCAAATTATAGCAAAGTCTCATAATCATTGAATCAAAGCTAATAATGTACATCTGATTGAAATTTCTCTGAGCTTAGTTAGTTTAATTAACTAAAAACATTCCTATAGTGCTTTTCCAGAGTCTGTTATCCACACACTCAGATACACTACAACGACGACTACATCTTCGTATCCTCACACACAAACACACACACACACACACACACACACACACACACACACACACACACACACACACATGGTTCTGTTCTGGTTCTGCTCCTTGACCCGGTTCCTGCAGACGTACATCGGGGCGGTTCTGATCTCCGTGAATCCATTCAAACAGCTGCCGTACTTCACTGACAGAGAAGTGGAGCTCTACCAGGGAGCGGTGAGACACACACACACACACACACACACACACACAAAATACCTTGGCACTCCACCTGTCATAGGGGTAAACGTCCAGGTAGTTCCTGGCGATGATCATGAGTCCCGAGGCGGAGAAGTTCTCCTGAGCGATGGTGATGTCCACCACGGTCTCGTGCCCCAAAGCATCCTGGGATACACAAGCCAGGAAGTGCCGGACGATGAACTCATAAAGACGTCCTTCATTGCCCTGGACACAGAAGGAACAGAAGCAAAATGTATTTCATAATATTTAAATTAAACAGATAGGGTGTATGACTGGACTGGGTGGGAAGGGTGGCTGTGTTTTACCAATAATTCTTATTATCAGAGACATTTTCGTAGCGGAATTATAATGACGTCAACATGCCTATATTTAAAAACAGCTCCTAAGAGCACAGCACATCTAATTACAAAGGGGAATGTCCCGAGTTCTGTTATTCATTTCAGTTTTCCTTGGTAATACAGTTGCACAGTTCAAACTTAAATTATTAAAAAAGCATACAATTATTACAGTCAAGCATTCAAGTTCACTCCTTCAAGGGTACATTCTTAACAATTGCATATCTCTAACTTGCATTGAGAAATGAATTTCGACCTAAGTGGTTCCTTAATGTCCTTTTTTGTTTGTTTGTTTTTCTACAAATAAGAAACTCTCTTTGTACTTCCTTGTAATTTCTCTCTTAAAATGACCTTCCAGTGTTTGCCTCAATTTTCTGAATTAACTGTATCACGTTGAATGTCTATTTTTGTCGATTGTACACACACACACACACACACACACACACACACACACACACACACACACACACACACACACACACACACACACACACACCCACCCACTTCAGGAATTCCATAATTAAATTACTCTTATTGGATTATTTGCTCTGACCGGTGAAGAACCAGGCAAAATAGTTGACAAAGCAACAGACACCAGAAACGACTCAGTATGCGACTGTTGATGTTTGTTATTTACCTCGTTTATTTCACTCGGTGCGAGGTCTTCTCAAGGTCTTGTCGCACCGAGTGAAATAAACGAGGTAAATAACAAACACCAACAGTCGCATACTGAGTTTCACGGTTGTTTCTGGTGTGTGTTGCTCATGACTGGGCAGAGGGAAGATTTGAAGGTCTAGATTCAGCAGACCTACCTGCAGAGAGTTGGCGAACTTGGTGGGGTGGATGGGGGGATGGGCTTGGTCAGATTTCTTTCCCTGTCGAGGGTTGGGACCCCCGGGCTGCTCCATCACCCGCTGAGCGAACCCCCCCCAGGCCTGGCTGTGAGTCTGCTGCTCCACCAGGGGGCCGAGAGCCAGGTTCTCTGGGAAGATGTTGGTCTCTGTTCGAGGGTAGCTGATGTACCTGAAGAGAAACAAACACACAGTCATCTTCACGCAGACAATCTGAGAGGAAAAAGACCCTGCTGGTAAACTCTCAGACGCAGTGGCGAGCCGTCAGGGCCCTCTAGGCCCTCTCTGAGGGCCTAAGATATTCTACAAAATAATATTTAAAAACATTAAAAATATATATATTTTTTGTTATATTTTTCATTAGTTTTACCAAAATAACTTGATTTAATTGTATTTAAAATAACATTTCCAAAGAAATATTCCGCTGAAGTATACGCTGTGACCATAGACTGTATATATAAATGTATATGACGTAATAACTCTTTTTTTTTTCTCGAGGGAAGGGGTGGGGTTCAGAGGGCCTGATTCAGCTACTTATACACTGTTTATTACCTACAGTAGATGGCCAGGGTGGACAGGGGCAGCAGGACCTTCATTTGATCTTTTTCCAAGTTCTTGTGTTAATCTTACATTTCAGAATACTTTATATCTATATTGCACATTTTTATTTTACCTTCTTATGTTCATATTAATATATATTAATTTGTTGGCCTTTACCAATCATTGCTCACTGCGATTTGGAAATGACAAAATTAGGATTTTAATAAATATTCAGTTAATGAGGCAGCCCCTAGGCAATACAATGAAAAAATTGAAATTGGCACTGTCCCTTTAATTCCCTGAAGGACACGACCCCTGCCAGATGGCGAGAACAAAGATAGCCACGACTTTGAGGAAGTTTACAATCTGGAAAACAAAAAATACATGCCCACTGACAGAGCCTCTGAAACAGTGGCTTCACGATGAAACAAAAACAAACTACAGTGAAACTGATAAGGACAGTAAGCATGGTCGGACAAAACCAAAAGATTGCAGTATGAATGTAGATTACCCAGCATGCACTCACCCCTGGGTATAGAGCTTTTCTGCAATTTTCATCGTCTCTTTGGCGCTTATTTTTAGCTTTCGAGATGCAAGTTTCTCCATTTCCTGTTGGTCAGATGAAAGGAGAGGATTGTTGTCTACATGAACACAGAAGCTGATACTTTATACCACAGACAGATGTGTGTTTTTAATGCAGATTATATTTGTGTGTTGTTTATTTGACTTGTGTTCTCACCACAGTGTCCAGAGGCAGCGGTCTCCACTTGCTCTTGGGTTTGCTGGTTACTGAGGAGACCGTTGCTATGGGATCCTGAAAATGAGTAAAGAGATATTCTGATGTGTACCTTTCAAAACGTGGCATTTAGCCTATTTTTATTCAGGCAGATTGACAACACATTAAAATTCAATTAGGCTGTGTCCTCCAGCTCAGGTGGGCAAGAGGCTACACGAACACGCACGCACACACGCACACACACACGCACGCAAGCACTGCTTTAATGTTCAAAGAGCTCTATTTTTCTCATACTGCCTGTGCTGCAGCACCTCTTGTCACCCTCCGTCTCAAACCAGAGCCCAGTCTGCTCTGATTGGTTAGCTGTTCGGCTCTGTTTTGATTGGTCAACCGCTTAGAGAAAGACAGTTTTGTAGTAAAAATTAAAAAAGGTACCATCTCTTTACTTTTGTATATT
>NW_011332986.1:6004-23650 GCF_000735185.1 Notothenia coriiceps
AAATAATCATATATTCACCAAACCAATTAATCAAGGATGCAGGCCGAGCTTCACCTCAGCTTTCTCTACTCAAAGTTCAGACGCGGCTTCTACACATCTAAAGGACGACAGTACTTAAAGTTACCCCTCGAGTAAGGTGTAAAACTCGGTCTATCGTTGGTGTCGCAAAAACCGACTACCTGAACCCAGGGGGCTCACGCGCCACGGTCGCTCATCTAAAGCCAGTTGAGTAGCACTTGAAATGTTTGGCTCTATGAAACCTGATGTACTTATATGATTCTGTTTTCTTCAAGTTTGTACTTTGTTGGTCGAACGCACTTATTGTAAGTCGCTTTGGATAAAAGCGTCAGCTAAATGCAATGTAATAATGTGTGTGTGTTGAGTGGTCGTTTCCATTTGCTTTGCATAGGCAGAGATGTTGTGGTAAACTAGCAAACAAGCTTACAAAAATGGCAACAAGTAAATGCCAGTGTCAATAAATGTGTCCCTTCACACGAGACCGCTCGACCCGCTGGAGATGCTGTAGTACATATGCCGGGCCTGTAAGTGGCGCTGTACTTCCGCCACAAAATACACCAAAAGCAGCGAAGAAGACCCCCGAGCATGGTTCCCATGGTTGCCCTTCTGTTTATTCTCCACTGTGGATTTAGCAACATGTAGTTCATGTAATTCTCCATGTCCACTTGTTGCTGATGGTTGTGGTAGAGGAGCTGTAGATTTTGCACTAACATCTGTAGCATGGTCAGTAGTGTCTTGAGCACGAACGCAACCCCTTCCGTTCCGTCCGCAGATCTATCCACCTTGGGACCCGTTATCATTTGCGGGGTCCGTTTCCGTGTTTCTGTTACGGCCTTGTGTGAACGAACGGGCTATCCGAAAGAGAAAAGTAGCGGATACAACCCGTTTTTTTCCCGTGTAAACAGCACCTTAGGCCATAAAGCAATTCAAGTAAGCTATTAATTAGTTACGAGAATAACCACATAACACATAAAAGTCCTATGAAGGAATTTAGGATAAAGAGGCAAATATGACCAATCCAAAGAGAAAAATATCCTTTAGATTTTCAACGTTAAATTCACAAACATAAACTATTAACAAAGTATTTAACATATCAAACATCAATAACATAAAATATACTTAAAAACCGGCACATACCTCCATGCAGATCTGGTAGAGCACCAAGCAGGCTGTGTGGTGGAAGAGACGGTTTCTTTTCCAACTGAACTCCACAGACTCCTCCTCCACGTCGTGCAGCACTGAGACAGAACGATGAAGAGGAGTTCAGTGTGTGTGTGTGTGTGTGTGTGTGTGTGTGTGTGTGTGTGTGTGTGTGTGTGTGAGAGCAGGCAGGCAGGAGTTTGTACCTTTGATCTTGTAGAAAGTCTCCGGTATGAACGCCTGGATGGCTTTGAAGCGCTCCACCACGAAGCCCAGAGTGGGAAACTGACAGCTGCCGTACGAGATCAGCTGATTGGCCAGAGACTGAGGGAAGATCTTCTGCAGGCGCATGGTCTGGAAGCGAGTGAAGGACGCACCTGCGGAGAGGATGGGATCATATTAATATGTTATACTTTTTTTGATAACCACTAGTGTTGTACCATGGCCATCGCTTACGTTGGAAAAACTTCCGGTCAATGTGTACGGGAAATACCGGCTAATTATAACACTGATCATGGCTGAAGTGACATTTAACTAAGTCTACCAAATTGGGATTTTGCTGTATGAACAAACTGTTTTCACGTGCAGTCTTACCTATTCGCAGGTCCAGCTCCTGACGCACGTCGACAGCATCGCTAACGTTAGTATCCGGCTCGATTAGTGTCTCACAAGCTCTCCGGATGGAGTTGGGGGTGATCTCAGAAAACTTTGCCCGTAACACTTGCATATTTGGCTTCACTGAAAAAGCACACACAGACTATTATTAGGAGCGATTTGTGGGAAAAGAAATATAACTGTTACATTTTATAAATACGATATTTTGGTGATCAGAGCCACTGGATTTTATTTCAGGCTAAGCTAACCATATTCTAGATCCAGCTTTATATTGACAGTAGTATCAATGTTTTCATTTAAATCTCAGCAATAAACATATTTACCAAACTGTTGAATCATTCTCAAAAAGGGAGATGAAATCCACACAATAACAACACAACAACTCACACATCACTATCCCACCTGCTTTGCAGACATCTATGATTTCAAAGCCAATGTTTTCCCCCTCTCGGTCACAATCGGTCCAGATGACTAAAGCCTGGCACTGCCTCGCCTCTTTCTCTAGTGTCCGCTAAAGACAGAGAGGAGCGGGGGGGAGAAGGAGAAAGTAAAGATGTAGAGGGAATGATTCAGGTATATTTCTATTATCCACAATCATTATTACTGTCTCTGACTCCACATAACTAAAGGGTAGTTAAAACAAACTATCACAGTTACAATTATTTAAAGGAACAGAAAGAGGGACAGATTTCTTTAAATACAATCTAAGGATTTATTTAATGTATATGACTAATGCGAGGGTACTATATTAGCATACCTTGATTAGTTTCATGTTATCTGGACAGTACTTCTCTACCTCAGCATCAAATAACAGCACAGGACTGCAACTGTACCTAAAAGGAGGAAAGGAACAAATACCATCAGTTGTTATGATTAGGGATGGGTACCGAGCCCCGCTATTAAACGGGGCCGAGGCTGAATTATTAAAGACCGTGGTACCATTAAGCTCCGACGTTATCGGCCTTTTTATCGGTACTGGAGACATGTACAAAATATGTCATATATATTATTACTACACCAACATTATATTGCAGTTTTAGTTTCGCCAACTCCGTTTCTAATACGCAAAAAGACTGCAAAATTAATTATTTTTAGTATTTTCGATCTTTCCAATCCAGACGAGAGATCTCTCTCCCTCGTCTGTGCGCGAGGGGGCGGGGCAGTTACACACACGCAGCTGCTACATGCAGCCACACACACACACACACACACACGCAGCTGCTACATGCAGCAACACACACACACACACGCAGCTGCTACATGCAGCAACACACACACACGGCGGAGATGGCGTAGAGAAAGTGCTCCGACTCCGAGGTGTGGTTAAACTTTACCCGCCTCGATGTGGACAATGCTCGTTGCCAAAAGTGCAATAAGAGTTTAGCATGTAAGGGCGGTAACACGAGCAATTTGTCGAAACATTTAGCAAAAGTGCACCACATTCAGACGGAGAAATGCACCGGGTTCGACTGTCTTTCTAGCAGCTCTGTAGCCCCCCCCCATCCACGACTAATGTTTCCACGTCAGGTGTTATGAATGCTGCTAGCAGCAACACACGGAGTTAACTACATTATACAAACATGGGTTAATGATTAAAGGTAACTGAGTTATTTATTTTGTTAAAGTTTCAGCTATTCTGTTTACAGTTCTGTCATCACATTATTTAATACGATTTGTTAAAGCATTGTTGTTTCTTTTGATGTGAAATATTATCTATTTAATTTAAATAAAAAGCAATGTTAGTTTTGTTCAGAATTTGTTCAGTTAGTTTACCTTGTTTTTTTCTCCGAAAGAACCGATAAAAGTACCGTTAAAAGACCGGATCGATAAGCGGTATCGATAAAAGTAGTAATACCGTTAAAACCTTAACGATACCCATCCCTACTTATGATACAGTGTGATGCAGGAAATAACAAGAAAATCAAATAAGAAATCCAGTTTTACTCACCACTTCTGATACTGTGCTTTAAACTCCAGACCCAGTAAATGGCCAGATACCGAGGTCATTGTTACCGTCACATTCTGGAGATGGATCGAGATATAAAGAGATATTTAAAGCACAAAAGAACCCACTTATAGGGGCTTGTGTGTAAAGGTCTTATAATTTTCTTATAACACTTACCTGGCCAAAGAGATTATATTCATACTCGTAGATTTTATTAAACTTTGACATCCCTTCTCTCTAAAATGGAAAAGAAGACAATCAGTACTGAAGCAAACACACATACAAATATAGAAATCTTAGAAACAGATTCACATTTATCATTTATATTACTATGCTGATTTCAGGAGATATACAGTAAGGATACAAAGTCAGGTTATACAAGACGTTACTCCACATGGATTATAACACATAAGATTTATATTTTAATCTTATGGTCAGGTTTATTATTCACTGGATTAGCCAAAAAAATGAGTGCCAATATTTCTATACACAGTTAATTTACTAAGTCCGAACATTTTCACGAGACGTGGCAACCCTCGATATGTTGAGGCTAGGCAGTTACTAGTTACTTTTCTACATATAATACCACATACAGTATAAGCTGATATGGTATAATGCAGTACTGAACTACTAATCTACATCGTATTTCCAGTATCTTAATTTGGTCCAAATACAACACTAACATGCTCTTACATGTTTAAAAAGTACTTTTGATACTTGAAGTACATTTACTGGATAATACTTCTTTACCTTATATTATTCTGAAATGGGCCCCTGTCCAGAATAGTACTTTTACTATTTTTACTTTAAGTACTTTTACTTAAATAACATTTTGAGATCAGGACTTTAACTTATAATGGAGTACTCAAACTAGGGCTGCTCGATTATGGCAAAAATCATAATCTCGATTATTTGGGTCAATAATTGATATCACGATTATTAAAAACGATTATCCATTTACTTTGAAAACATCCATTTATTGAAAAAAAATGTTGAACAGTATGTTTTTGACAGTTGATTACCCTGAACTTTAAGTATAATTCAACTTAAAACACAATAAAAATAATAATAATAATAATCGGTTTATTTCGATTACTTTGTTTTCGTAATCGTTGCAAGCCAAAATCGTAATCGAGATTAAAATACGATTAATTGCACAGCCCTAACTCAAAGGCCATAGTATTGTACTATAAAGTGAGGACTGGCAGCCTCTTCGCTCTGGCGCCTCTCCAGATGCATATGATGTGTATTAATTTCTACCTGCATTGTGTGTGTATTAAAAAATATAAAAACCAGAGTGAAAACTGAATTCCCCCCAAGGAGGATAAATACAGGTTCATCTTCTTTTCTTCTAAAAAAGAGTGCTTCTTACACCACTGCTTTGTAAATAGATTCTGTATTATTTTCATACAGGTTTATGTATTCACAGTTTGTTTTGATAGATATAAAACCAAGACACATGCTTAAAGGGACAGTTTCATCCCACAGGCCATAAGAATGTTAAACACCTGAACTTTTGAAAGAATATCCATAACATTCATCTGTTTGCAACTTGTATATATCAATATTCCAATTACATGTATATAGACTATTCTGCACTATTTCTATTTTTATTTTATTTACTTACACTATTATCTGTTTAATTGTGTTGCACTGTTGGAGGAGCCTGTGACCTAAGAATGTCATTGTCATAACTACACTGTGTACACATGACAATACAAGCCTTGAATCAGTGTTNGGCCATAAGAATGTTAAACACCTGAACTTTTGAAAGAATATCCATAACATTCATCTGTTTGCAACTTGTATATAGCAATATTCCAATTACTTGTATATAGACTATTCTGCACTATTTCTACTATATATTTCTGCAAACTGAAAGCTCATCTCTTTAGACTCCACTTCGAGCGATAAAATTACTAACAAAGCACTTATATACTAATAAAGGGCTGGCTTTTTAAATGCCAGTTGAGTAGCACTTGAAATGTTTGGCTCTATGAAACCTGATGTAATTATATGATTCTGTTTTCTTAAAGGTTGTATCTTCCTGGTCGAATGCACTTATTGTAAGTCGCTTTGGATAAAAGCGTCAGCTAAATGCAATGTAATGTAATGTAATGTAATATATTCTATTTTTATTTTATTTACTTACACTATTATCTGTTTAATTGTGTTGCACTGTTGGAGGAGCCTGTGACCTAAGAATGTCATTGTCATAACTACACTGTGTACACATGACAATACAAGCCTTGAATCAGTGTTCCTTCTTTAAATACCGTAAAGCACTGATTTATAGCACTATCTGTTAGTGTATTTTCCACAATGTGAGAGAAGACAGGACTCACCCTCCTCGCGTTGCCATCAGACATGATGGCTGCGATGCCTTTAGCCGCATCGTTCTTCTCGGCCACGCAGAGGACCCTCCGGATCTGACCCCGGACCTGCCCCTGGCCCCGGTTCATGTCTGCCTGCTGCGGTGGAGGAGGAGGAATGTCAGCCGGACACCGGTCACTCTGCGCCGCACGGAAACACCTCCGAATGACCCCGAGCCGCTGCTGTAATCCGGGTCTAAGCAGAGATCTACCGAGCAGCGCTAGCATCCCTCCCCGCTCTGAGGTGCAGCTGCTCCGGCTTCCTGCACGCTGACCTCGGACTGAGCTGGATCCACTCTGTTAGCATGTTAGCTCACCGACTAAAGACATTTCATCCACTCACTAAACCTACCACACAGTTGTAAAGTTGTGACAGCTGTTGACAAACTTCACTCACAACGAATTATAAAGATAGAAAATGAATTCCGGTCGATCAAAAGTGTTTAATTAAAAGTGTAAGAGGAGCAGCATTGAGCAACGACCTGATGGGCCAACTGTTAGCTCTGTTTACAAATTCCGCGCTCGACTGTCAAATAGTGCCGTAAAACTGTCGTAAAACTGTCGTAACGACCAAACGTCTGAATAAAACCAAATATATAAAAATGTATGTACAGTCATTTCATTATTTTAACTGATTGATTTATGCATACATGGTTGACGTGTTTTTATATTAATAATACGTTTTTCATAATAACTATTATAGTGTAAATATTAATGTTTCACTAATGTATTTCTCAAACAGAAAATCCACCCTAAATCCAAAATTGTCACATGTACATGTAACCAAGACAGTAACTAACAAAAAAAGGTATTTAAAATAATTTCCTCGGTATTTTTCCTACATATTTAACAGGTTGTTTTTAATTTTAGACGTCGTTTTTCTGAAATGTGAATAATTTCTGGAATTACTCCACCAAAACAATGTTATTTGCAGAATGGAGAGTGTTAGGAAAAAGGCCATCAGTTTTAGATATAAACACGTTTCATTGCAGCTACATACTTTCCTAGTATCTTCGTTCTAAGTTGTCTAGTACTTAGTAGATATAATAGAGACCCTGTTGTGACACCGATTTTGATTATTTGTTTAATTTCCAAAGCAATGCAGGTTCTTAATTCAAGTACAAAGTGTAGAAAATAAAACTGCACAGCCAACCCAGCCAAATAAACAATATGTGAAAAATCCCAATATAAACATTTTTGAGATTAAATTATATTCATCTAGTTTCCATACTAATACCATGTATTGGAGGAGGAGGAATGTCAGCCGGATAATGATAAGCAAAATATATGAAATTTCAGTTTTAGGGTGGAATTCCTCCAGATGGGGAGTTGGATTTGATCACCTGACAAGACTACAACCAGCTGGGTAAACATGGCGTCTGTCTCTGTATGTGAAAATGACATGTAGCGCTACAGGCTGTTAGCGGTGTGTGTGTGTCGCTCAGACGTCTCGCTTTTTAGCCCAAAACACAGAAACGTGCTGGAGACTACGCATGAAGAAATTAAGCTGAAAGAAGAGAGGTGCTTCAATGATGCTGCTGTGAAGAAAAAATCCTCTCTGATCATCATGAATGGTCTGACGCCAGCACGGAGCCTCTGATTGGCGCAGGATAATTGCTTTTGTTAACAGATATTAGTATTTAATGTGGAGGAGGCTACGTTTAATTGATTTGAGACATATCAAGGATCTTGGACTCTCTTTAGCAGGGACGCAGTGGGATTTGTTGGGCCCACTATGCTGTGGGACCCCCTTTTTTTAAATGGTATAATCCACTTGCTTTTTTTAACCTCACTGACAGGCAGAATGGTCCACCTGTGCGTTGTGCTTCTGACTGGTTTCAATGATACATTCAAGCCTTAAGCTGTTACTCTAAGGGACCTTTATTTTTCTTACCTCGTTTACTAATTTGCGTTGTGCCTTTGTAGTCATCTTTGCTTGACGCCTGTTTCAAGGGAGAGTAGTCACAATACTACATGATCTCCGATTGTAGAAATTGTGTCTAACAATGGACTGATGAATATCTAAACTCTTGGAGATTACTTTGTTACCCTCGCCAGTCTTATTGAAATCAACATTTCTTTATCTTCTGAGATCTCTTTTTAGTGAGTCATGTCAGCAGACCCATCTTGTTGATAGCAAATACAAATATTTGAGTGATTATTATAGGTCAAAATATCCTCAAACAACACCTTTAGTCCTTTCCTTTCTCTAGGAATCTCTTGGGTTGTTTGAACCTCACTGACAGGCAGAATGGTCCACCTGACAGCTGGTTTATGACTCTTTCCTGTGCTGATCTGTGTTTTCTCATGCCTTGCTCATCAACACAACTATGATAGGCTCACCTGACGTGGTGGCTTTCACTAAAGAGGATGATTTCGGGCAGGCAGATCCCGACCCCTGGGCCATCCCCGATGAGTTTTCTGTCCCTCTATCTCCAATCTCTGACTCCAACCCCTGGGCTAAAACCTCCTACGCCAAGTTCACCAAAGACTTCATCCTCATCTCCGAGTTCTCCGAGCAGGTCGGCCCTCAGCCTCTCCTCACCATCCCCGAAGACCCCAAAGTCTGCGGCACCTTCGACCTCAACTACTTCTCCCTGCGCATCATGTCGGTGGACTACCAGGCCTCCTTTGTGGGGCATCCGCCCGGCAGCGGGTACCCGAGGCTCAGCTTTGTGGAGGACTCCAGGGTGGTGCTGGGAGACTCAAAGGAAGGAGCGTTTGCATACGTCCATCACCTCACGCTTTACGACCTGGAGGCGAGGGGCTTCGTGCGACCGTTCTGCATGGCGTACGTCTCGGCTGACGAGAGGAAAATCATGCTGCAGTTTCAGGAGCTTTCCCTCCGCTTCTCTCAGGCGTCCGAGTGTCTGAAGGCTGGGAACAGGAGGGCGTTTGCCAAGGAGCTCCAGAGGAAGCTGCGGGATCTGGAGTAAGAACTTCCATATAACTTCCTACTTGCTAATATATTATCTGATATCTTTTCAAATCTGTGTTTCAATTATTTAAGTAAAGAGTGAACCGAAAAAACATTGACATTTTGTCAAAGGCATTCATGGACAATCCATTTTCGGGCCCTGGTACAAAAAATAGTTGTTGGCCCCTTTTAGACCCCAAATTATTTCTACTCCTTATTGTGTTTTGACCATGTTTCCACCCTTTTTAATGGATTACTTCACCCAGAAAATCATCCATTGTGTATCAATTACTCACGCCGTGTTATCTTGTGTTCTTGAAGAAAAGCATTGTTTTTATTGCATGCCTCCATGGTGAACAAGGAATTACGAAGAACAGGGAATAGTGTTGAGGAATTGACATAAATGGGGTTTGCCAAACCATATCAAAACATAAGCTTACAAACTCCCAAACAACTCAAGTTTTAATGCTCACACGCAACTACCTAAACATATTCATTTTCACCTGAATTTTACTATTTAATACACTTTATAGAAATCAATCAAAACATTTAGAGACATTTAGACATTAGAGACATTAGAAACATTTCACTAGCTATATTATGTACCAACAGACGAGCATTACCTCCCTCGAGTTTATTGCATGGTTTAAAACACAACTAGCTAAGGAACCCTAACCCTAATCTCACAGTTGTTGAGGTCCCATGTTGCCGGTTTATAGTATTTCTCGTGCAGTAGTTTCCCGATAACGCAGAGGCTCCTCTTAGGAAAAAAACAACCTATATTCCCCTTTCTAATTGTGTTGTTCCTCCCCTCAGGTACACTCACTCGGTGCTGCAGAGGGAGGAGGGTCTGCAGAGAGAGGCTGGGACTCAGCGCATGTACTCCGCTCACGCTGTGGAGAAAGCCAACGAGCTCGCTAACGTGGAAAAAAGCATCTACGAACACCGAGACCTGCTGAGACAGATCAGCTCCTACAATAAACGCCCGCGCCGAGACCCTCAAGCCGTCAGCTGCCAGAGGTGCATCAACGAGTGCTTGATCGAATGCGAGCAGCTGATAGACAAATATGCAAAGCTCGCCAGGCCTTTTAGCTACAATGAGAAAGATGAGACGGGGCAGGCCATCGATGCTGGAGGTGAAGAAGAAGGGGATGATGAAGGCGTTAAGCGAAGGCCGTCCTACACGCCACAGCTGATCAAAGCCAAGTCTGCAAAGTGTTTCGACAAACGCCTGAAGACCCTGCCGGAGCTGTGCGACGTTACTTTCTACGACGCCACCGTGACGCTCCTGAAGGACACGGAGAAGGGTTTCCGGGGGGATCTTTGCTACCTTCACACACAACGCCTGGACAAGGCACTACGCAGGAAACAGAGAGTTACCAACTTCCTGTTTGAGGAGGACCTCGGGGATGACGATGAAGAGGATGAAAGGGGGACCCTGAGACCATTCTGTGCTGTGAACCATGCTGTAGATAACTATACTCCTTTAAATCCACCTCATATTGTGCTTGGAACAGAACCTCTAGTGTTGGAGGATCTAGAGCCTCCGGATCCTCTCAACCCCGGCCTTACTTCAGAGACCGAACCTGGGCTTGTGGAGAGCCATCTGGAGTCCTCCCCTTCAGATCAAACTCTGGAGACTCAAGGGAGCTCAGAAGGGAACAAAGGAAGCTTCAGCAGCGATAAGAGCGGACTGGATCTCGCAGAGAAGCAACTGAATCGGGCTAAATCACAAGCTCCTGATCCTGATTGTAAACTGACCAATGAACCGGACATGGAGAGGGAAAGCAGCAGCGAAGATTTGGAGACAACCGCTGGGGATGATGATGGAGACGGGACTCCTGTGTCACTTCTGGAGGTTGCGTCCGAGCTGGAGGCCAGCAGAGAAGACGAGTGTGAAGTAATAACTGACGGGGCTTCGGATATATTGATTCCTTTGGACTCTGCTTGCTGTATGGCCCAGGAGGGTTTCCTTTACGAAGCTTCTCCAGCAGAGAGAACTCCTTGTGTTGGCCAAAGCTCCAACTCGCAATCCCCAGTTGTCAACCAGGAGCCTCATGCCCTTCTCCCCCTCCAGAGCGACTACACGGTGGGTTCCCCGGGCTCAGAAAGCCCCGCCACCGGACTGGAGTTGCCTGTTGGGCTCCTCGGAGATGCCGTTTCCCGAACCTCATTGGAGGAAGGGTCAGACTGTACCATGAGTGCTTCTACAGGGTCCGATCGGGCCGCTTCACCTCTTGGCTACGGGGGAGTTGTGACCCTGCGCCAGAGGAAGAAGGCCGGACAAGCAGCGCTGAAGTTTGTGCGACAGTATCCGTTTGCCATGCAGGCGCTGTGGTGTCTGCTGAGCGGCCGCACGCTGGTGGTGCTCGGGGCCGACGAGGGGAGGGTCCGCCGGCTCGTTTCTGCTCTCGCTCTCTTTGTGCCGGCGCCGGGGAAATGTGGAGAGAGAGTTCAAGCCTGGCTGTCCTGTCCCTTCACCCTCACCGACCTGCAGAGGTGGAAACTCATTGGCTTACAAAGGTATTTCTAATTTCTATTAAAAGCATTTGAAGTAAAACTCTTTGATGAAGATGGTATATGTTCCCAACGTTTCAACGGCGTTTCAAAAACCTATAACAAACTACCGGAAAGGGAAAACCCCTAAAACCTATAATAGGGCCCCTTTAATATAAATAAATTAACAGGTTTATAATTTGTTAAATTATCATTGTAATTTTTTATTTAAGTTTGAGCTAACTTTAAGACTTGTTATAATGCAAGGTATTTTTATCCATAATATTATATAATATAACATAATGTTTTTATTAATAATATAATTCGGCAAAGAAACAAATAAACTTGTCACATACATGTAGAGTGCAATATTGACTCCAAAACGCTGTAGCTTTGAATTATTATTAAGTAATATTTAAATGGGAATTCTACGGTCAGATAACTGTAACTAAAAGATGTACTAAAAATACAACGTTTGCTTATAAAACACAGAACATTTGTGATGAATTGTGATAACGTTTTCTAAACACTGCAAGATTTACTTCAGGTCTTCAACATTTTTAGTTTTTTTTAGCAAGAAAAACAACTTTTGTTTGAGAATTCAAGGTAACAGTGTGAGTAATTTAATCACAGAGGGTCATGTCAGCGCCGGTGAAGTATTCTGTGAAGAGAGTCTCCATCAATGCGACATTTAAAAATGATGGTGTTTTCCTCTTTGTACTTCACATCAAACCCTACTATACAGTTACTCTTCCTGTGTGACTCATTCCTCGATGACTCACGCAAAAAAACAATTCAACTGTTAACCCTCCGGCCTCAAATCCGTCCTTCAGATTATTTTCCATTTCGCTCATCTTCGTAATGATTGTGGGCTTCAGAGTAATCCAATATTTTGCCCTAAGAGAAGAGACCACATCTTAATTAACACATTTCTTTGCAGATAAAGTGTAGGAAGCTGAGTGAGTCAGAAGGGGGGGGAGGGGGGGTCTGGTGGGATTATGACGTGGATTTTATATCCCATCAGAAACCTCTGGGTGTATTTATCATATTGGTTCAGTAGATGCTCATAGTTTAAGACGTACCAAATCATGACACCTCTGTAAAATGTTACCCTTACTGGATTTTATTCATTTTTACACCCGATTTTCAATTTTGGGCGTCTTTGGGCACAAACCAGTAAATGTATGTCATAGCTATTTAGTTGTAGTTAAATCATAACGAGTACAAAAAGGGACACACCAAAAATGACAGAATTGTAGAGACAAAACATTAAACAAATTATAGGAGGTAAATGTTATATATGGACGTATATTACCCTATAATAGTTATACTTTCAGTCTATTTTTTATTTATGTTTTGCAGTTTGTAAATAGGAAATATATTTACTAAAAAGGTTAGATGTAAAGATACAGCGCTCAATGTTGCAAGTAAAGCAAGCCCGTTAGTAATGTCACCCAATACAAATGGCAAAAAAGATCGCTAAAAATGGTTATTCATATAAAAAAAGGAAGAATTAAATAATAATTATGACACATTTGATACAATAAATGGAGCTTAAATAGCAAAAAGAAAACAGATAAAGTGTTGCAGAGGAAGCAAGCTATTAAGATCACACAGCAAATAAAAAGACATGTGAAGGCAGGTTATTGGAAAACAATGCATCAATCCATATTTTAACACAAAAATGGAGAATAACTAACATATTAAAGAATTATTTGTATATGTAAGCTGTCTTTATAAAGCCAACTAACCCCACTGTGTCCCCCCCCCCTCCCCCCCTCCCCCCGACAGAGTGGCGTCCCCTGTCGGCTCCAGCATGCTTTACTCTCTGTCGCGCTACAGCCGCTACATCTCCATCCTAGACGTCGACCAGAAAACGCTGCGCTGTCCTCCGTACCGAGGCCAGCTGCTTGCCAACATCGCCGACCATCGCACCTCCATCCGCCGCGGCTCCACCTTCTTCCTCCACCTGCAGAGCACGCTGTGTGAGATGGCAGCCAAGGCCTTCCTGTTGACCTTCACCCACCACCTGCACCTCCCCGTCAGCTGCACCGAGGGGCCGGAGGGGGTGGAGGGCCGGCGCCGCTGCTTCCTGCAGGAACAGCTGGGTCTGGGGCACGAGGACAGCCAGATCCTGCTCTACCTCAGCCAGCTCGTCACGCAGCACTACCTGCATCCCGCCACCGGGGGCAGCGCAGCGGCAACCAGCTTCACCTTCAACTACACCACCAGCGTTTTATACAAAATCTGATTTGAAACTGAGGATTCCCACATATAGTATTAGCAAATATCATCGTCGACTCTTTGTTTTAAATGGACCAAAGGAGGATTTTAAAGAGGGCCAGGAAAAACTCTGAAATAGTTATCGTTTTATTTAGTGTTTAATCTATCTTTCTCTCTGCCTTGCTGTCTTTTTGTCTTGTCGTCCTTCTTCCTCTACGGGAAGGAAAACGGAGACAGATGTGAATGTCAGTGAGCATTTGTTAGCAAATATCATCGTCGACTCTTTGTTCTTAAATGGACCAAAGGATAATTTTAAAGAGGGCCACGCTCAGTTTTATTTCCAGGAAAACCTCTTAAATAGTTATTGTTTTATTTAGTGTGTAAGCTGTCTTTCTCTCTGCCTTGCTGTCTTTTTGTCTTGTCGTCCTTTTCCCTCTACGGGAAGGAAAACGGAGACGGTTATGAATGTCAGTGAGCATTTTGTCTGTATTTGGTCCAGAACACAATCACAAACCAAACACAGCACACGAAGGTCAGTCGTACTTTTTGTCATTGTGTGTTTTAATGGAAACGTTACTTGCGCTGGCTTGTTTAGGGTCATTTCTGCCCTTTCTCCACACACACACACACACACACACACACACACACACACACACACACACACACACTCTGTGTTAGCTAACCATAGCTCTGTGTTGAGATCCACCAATCACAGTTTTCAGCTATGATAATCTTAGCTATGTATTTTAAGGATTACTGCAACATTCTACGTACGCTGACATTGTCTGCCCGTGAAATCTTATCAACAGGCTTATCACAGCTGGTTTTGTGACATGCCTCTCTTCCAAATCAACCTCCTGAAGCCTATTCCTTTTTTATATTTCTTTTATGAGCCAATTTCAAACGCACATTCCTGCAGCAATCTTCATTTTATATCCAAATAGAGACACAATGTTGGATGTAAGCTGAGTGGATTTGTGGGCATGGATTAAACATTCCTTACCTTAAGTTGGTGATGCATGAGAAAGTAATATGTGCTGCGTGAACTACACACGGAGAGCCCCATGTGATATTTGCATGTCCGGAAATCATACTCACCCATGTTGGGCCGGTGTCACTATTAAGGGCTCGCGGAGCATTTTCATGGATATTACTCACATCGTGCAGGAAATGTACTTAAACCTAAATGTATTGAATTTCACTGTTGTCTTAAAAGTTGTCTGAGAGTGTTGTGGTGTCAGCATGAGACTGTCTTGTGCTCGGGTGAATCACCGTGTTGATAATATTTCTGTTTCGTTGTAATTGGATGAAGATGCTGAAAGAGTTTGAGGTGACGGGGACGATGTTCTACAGAGTTTATTATAGGGGAAAGAATGATTTCCTGTGCCATCGAAAACGAGCTAACTTGAATTAGGACAGCTGCCTATTATTTATTTTTCTTCTGAGCAGCCATTGCTGGATGTGTGATAGGAAACAAAACTTGTGTGTATTTATCGCTTTAGGACAAATTTGGATTATGACCATCATGATAAGTACGCTTCGATTTTCTCTTTGCAGCATTCTGGAAATGTTACAGGCCTTATTATGCTTTTTGGGGTTTTCCCTTTCCTCTAGTGTGCTACAAGGGTTTTTAGTGCATGTAAATGGTCGGTAAAGGCTAAATTACCAAAATGTCTCCCACACACTCCGCCCTCTGCCTGAAACACCTCCGTTGGACTCCTATTGTTTACTTCCGTGACATATTGACATCACTATCTAACATTCGTGCTCCCAGTGGCTCCAACACATTGTGCTAAGGGGCGGGACATCTCTTAGTATTTGACCAATCACAACAGAGCCGGCCAGCTAACCAATTAGAGCAGACTGGGCTCTGGTTTCAGACAGAGGGTGAAAAGAGGTGCTGCAGCAAAGGCAGTATGTCACAGGAGAGGAACTAAATACAAATATTAACCAGAAAATCAGCATAATAGGGCCCCTTTAAGTTTCTGCCACATCGGCCAGTTTAACAACACTTGAGAAGCGTATCGATGGTATTTCCAGATTTGACTAATTCTGTGGCGTCAGTATTGGAGATGTAATTCCGTATCTTAGAATGGTAAATGTACTTGTGACTGCATGGTCAGACGTTTATTGTGAAAGGTCAAAAGAACGTGGCATCGCGGCTGCTGCCCTTCCTGCTTCGAAAAGACGCTTTTTAATTTTAACTCACAGCAACCTTACATTTTTAACTCTAATGTAATATTTCAGTTTAATGCTCAGTATTTGTTTTGCCAAGTGATGTATTTTTTATATTTCTTTAATGCTTGAATAACACATTTTACTGCTATTTTTTTTAAAGTTTCCTCCCTATAATGCAAACAGGTGAATGTAATCTGATAAGCCATACCACAGTGTGCTTAACACGTCGTCACTCAGTGTCCTTATGTTGCCATGTCATGCCCGCCTTTTGTATCTCATCACGAGGGGGTGTCATGCTCACTTGAGGCGGCGTTGATGCCATTGATCTGACTAAAGCACGTTGTGAATGTCTTTGCCGCTTAATGTAAATGTTGTTGATATTCATTTATCCCATTAAATTATTTGAATCCATTTCCTTTTGTGTGTGGATCATGGTGACTCTCTCTCTGTGAGATACTGACAGAAAGCTCCTCTCAGATCTTCAGTAAATACTCCAACAGTCATGTGTGACTTGCTTTGGCGATGACGGATGTGGGAGAGTTGAGGTGTCATGAATAATAAATGCTGTGAAAGCTAATTGCTCTGCTGGAGATCAAGTAGAAATGTTAGAATGTGAAGTCCTGCATTCAAAATGTATTTCAATTAAAGTTTTAGCATCAAAAGTACTACCAGATGTAAATGGATTCATTATTATGAAATGCATTTATTGTAAAATAATTATTCATTCATGCTTTGAGCATCTGGAAAAGCGCTAAAATAAATGTAATGAATTATTATTATGCAAAATCGCTCGTCAGAATACATTGGATTATTTTTATTGATGCATTCATGTGTTCATTAATTTAAAATTGCAACTAGAAAATGTGGAACAAATGTTAATAACATAGTTAAATATAATATATATTGCTAGTATATATGTTAAAGGTCCCATGTCATGCTTTTCCGGTTATTACCCGTCCCCTTGTGTGTTATGAAGGTTTTTCTGCATGTAAACGGTCTGCAGAGTCACAAACCCTCAAAGTACACCCTGTAGCGAGTAAAACTCTAACACAGAAAAGACCTGTCTATGCTGCCCCAGAACGCCTCGTTGGACATTTCCCTTTTTCTTCCTGGGTACAGTGACGTGCCCATACCCAAATGGACCAATCCATGGAGCCGTTATGTTACGTCCGCGGAGCCGTTACATTTGGACCAATCTGCGGACTTCCTCTCACACACACAAACACAATCTTTTCTCAGCTGCAGCTCCGACGATTTCTCCGGCGAGGCTGTGAGTCGGTGTGTGAGCACACACAGTCCCAGCCAGGCTGCGGGTGTGTGTTTCGGGCTGGGTTTCGCTGTGTCTCGCTGTCTCGCTGACGGCCACTGGACTATACTACTTTACAGAGATGCTGTATGAGAAACCAATGTGAGTTTGGAAAATTGCACAATATAAATATTTTTTAGTATACCTCAACAATGGATTTATGATCAGTAGAAATGGCCATGACATGGGCCCTAAAACTGCAAAGTAACAACTCAANTAAACTTACGTTATAGCATACATTATTACGAAGTTAATTACGAAAGAATATTTGTACTACAAATTAGTTAATAGGAGTAGAAGTGTAGGGTAGTAAAAAAAAATTAAATACTCCAGAAAACTACTTCATTGTAGTTGGGTGCGGTGCTCAAGTAAATATACATAGTTATATTACTCTACTGAAAAATATTACAAAAGTGTGGTTTTGGCTGTTGGTGGT
>NW_011332986.1:24596-38701 GCF_000735185.1 Notothenia coriiceps
CCAGAGATTAATTTTTGTATGTATTTATTGTCAAAGCATTTAATATATTCATTGCTATCGGGATGTTAAGAGCATTCCATGGAATATAACTAAAAGTGTTTCTGAAGTGAATTACCTACCCCACCTTTAAGAAGTGTGACACATATTCGCAAAAAAAGTTATTCAAACACACATTTCAACAGATAACATATACTGTATGTCTGACTTCCAAGGTAGCATTGTATACAAATGCTGAGGTAGATGAAAGAAGAACCAGAGAAGTGAAGGGAAACATTAGACATATAGGGGTTCAACAGGTAGAGATTAAACTCTGTGTACCTCTGCTGATGGCTTTCCTTTTGTAGAAGAGGTCGTAGATGTATCTACTCCGCTGATGATGCAGCCTGAAAATCGGCCAAAGCGACTCTACCTTTCGCTTCCCCTCGTGAGGCTCTGTTTCAGCTGGGACACAGAAGAAAACACAGAGAAGTTAGCTTTGGTTGTAAAATAGGTACAACTGATTGGGTTGTAAAGCTCCTCTTTGGGCTCAGTGTGAATAGTACATTTAATTTAGCTGATGCTTCGGTCTTATTTACAACTCTATACAGTAAATATAGATTTATTTTTGTTTGAGCCATGTGGCCTTCAGTTTTCAATTAGTTGGTTGTTCTTTCATTATCCAGCTGGCATGAACTTTGTTAAAGTCAGTACTTACTTAGTACTTTCTGATCTTGACCATCGTCCATCATGGGACTTCTCTCTAAGGAAAATGTATGACATTTTTTGACACCACCCGGGTCGATGTAATATACGCGATACTTGTATGGTGGCTTGGTGACATAAATGACAGGGAATAAAAATCCCTTTCAATAATAAATACTGAACAATTGCATCTGATTTAACTGCAACCACTTCCAGAGCAGCTAGTCGATTGATCAACACGTTTCCTTCAATCGTGTTACACAGCTTGTATCTATTACATTACATTACATGTTAGACTCTTTTATCCAAAGTGACTTACATACTCAATACTGTGGACAATCCCCACAGGAGCAATTTGGGGTGAAGTGTCTCAGGGACACAACGACATGCTGACTGCAGTGGGGTTTGAACCTGTGCTCCACTGATCCGAACACCAACGCACTAAATACAAATAGGATTTGTATTTTGGAAATGATTTCTCTTTTCTTTTTTATATTATATTTGTTATTATATCATAACTTAGTACTTTTTTCTTAACATAGGTAACATTAAGCTGTCTCTCTTTCCTAATGTAACGATGCAAATTTCCCCTCTGTGGGACTAATAAAGGTATTCTGATTCTGATAACCCACTGCGCCACACACCTCCCATATTGAAAATGTGACCAGCAGCATTGACCATGGATAGATTCATTAAAACATTAAACTAAATGCATATCTCTTAAAGACAATGAGAACTAAAGGCTCGTATTACTATAACTTTTGAAAGAACATCTCATAACATTCATCTGTTTGCAACTTATATCAATATTCCAATTACTATTCTGCACTATTTCTATTATATTCTTATTTTATTTACTTACACTAGGATCTGTTTTATTGTTGTTGTTGCACTGTTGGACGAGCCTGTGACCTAAGACACTCGTTGTCATAACTACACTGTAACTAAATGACAATAAAAGCCTTGACACCTTGAAACATAGCAGCTAGTCGTTTGATGAACGTTAGATGGTCAACACAAGTTTCCTCCAATCGTGTTAAACAGCTTGTGTATCTATTACAAATGTCACCAGCATCGACCATGGATGGATTCATTATAACATCTAAAAACTAAATGCAGATCTCTTAAAGACAGTGAGAATAAATAAATGTTGATATTAGCTGCGTGTTTTAGCTTTAGCTTCGCGGCTACATGTTGTTCGGACCGTTGGTACTTTCCCTTCTTGTAACGGCTCACCTTCTCTCATTTTCTGATCCAGCTCGTCCAACGTGGGCTCGATGAGCTCCCAGCCGTCCGGAGGAGGCTTCCGACTTCTCTTTACTTTGGGCATTTTGCTCTGTTTTGTAGAAATATAAAAGAACAAAAGACTCTCCGTGTTTTCGTTTTTAATTTTGCCTAACACTCGTCTCAGGCGCCAATAATTTACGTCACGCGGGGGTCCATTTCAACGTCTCGTCCCTCTAATGACGTCACCGCTCCAAATGTAGATAATTTATTAATCAGCGTTTAACAATTTATTTTTATCTTATGATATAGTAACTCACCATTCACCTTTAATTAAACACGTATTAATGTCAGTTTACACATATTCGTTTATATTTAACCAACGTAGGTTTCTTTCTATCGTTACTGGTTTATTGCATCACATGAGAACACTAACAGAATGCCTGACCAAAAATAACATAGCTTTGTTTCTAGTATTTTAATACTCACATAATTAAGTCAAAGAACTAAAGAATATACCAAGATAATCACATTGTCTGGTTTAAAGCAGCAACTCCTTGATTAAATGTGAGGTAAAATCCATTTATAATAGATTTGTTAAAAGGCAAATACTTGGACTACTCAGAGTATTTCTATACTCATCCCTGCTGTGGAGCAGCTGTCAGTTTGTTCTTCTGTTTTGACACTTGTGTACTGTACTGTGTACTGTTAGTATTAAGTTGTTAAGGAGTTCTTAACGAAGGATTTGTTCTTCAAAATGCCCAAAGGAGGTAAGAATTAACCTAAAACATGCTTACATTGTGTTGACATGAGTTCTGTACATCTCCTAACCTGCTGTCAAGCCTCCCAAATAACAGGCAATAATCCAGGCATCAAATTAGACAAATCTGTATTTGGGCTGGTATTTTTATATTAAGAAAGCTCTGACAGCATTTTTATTTGTACCTTTATGGACACCTGTCTGGTCACAGATCCACCCATGTTTGCACTGTATATGCAAATCAGTTTGTGGTGTCATTTTCTATCTTGGTTTATTGTTGCAGGTAGGAAAGGTGGCCACAAGGGTCGCATGCGGACCTACACGAGCCCCGATGAGATAGACGCGCAGATGAAAGCAGAGAAGGAGAGGAAGAAGGTCGGGGTTCACCCA
Source organism: Notothenia coriiceps (assembly GCF_000735185.1). Lineage (NCBI taxonomy): Eukaryota > Metazoa > Chordata > Actinopteri > Perciformes > Nototheniidae > Notothenia > Notothenia coriiceps. The sequence continues at coordinate 27,652 of NW_011332986.1, forward strand.
TGGGTTCACCCAAAGACTCTCAATACATGTCCTATTTTTTAATAAAGCATTGGTCAAGGATGCTACACTTTCCAAAATGATATTTCATATTTAAATTTGGAAAGTTCACTTAACTAACTAAGTGGTCGGTTTTATTGACAGCTTATTCAGAATGCTGCAACCAGAGTATTAATTAAACCAAAAGTTTTTAACACATCACCCGTTTTTTTATTTATCTTGTGTGCCAGTTAAATAATTATTGATTTATACAAAATACAGCGAGATTAATGAATAAATAAAAAAGAACAATGATGCGTATGGTAAACGGGTAAAATGAAATGTTTAGTATCATTATTATTATTTCCTTTTTAAATAATAATTATAATCATAACCTAATATCTTATTACTTTTTTATTGTAATGCCTTTTTATGTTCCTATCTTAAGCCTATATGTTTTGGTCACATGATATTTGCGTCTGTACTTACTTCTGCTTTTTTGTATTGAAGCACATTGAGTCACCTTTACATTACATTACATGTGACTTGTTAGACTCTTTTATCTAAAGCGACTTACATACTCAATACTGTGGGCAATCCCCACAGGACCAATTTGGGGTGAAGTGTCTTGCCCAGGGACACAACGACATGCTGACTGCAGTGGGGTTTGAACCTGTTCGAACCCCTGATCCCAACACCAACGCACAACCCACTGCACCACACGTCTCCCATACAGTCTATGGTCTACACATGTCGTATGAAATGTGCTTTATAAACAAACTTGACTTTTCTAACATGTCTGCCCCCCTGAGACTCTCACTAGCACTCCAGCCATAAGAGAGGAACTGATTTGTGAAAGCTGCTGCTGTGTTTGAATGGAGTAAAACCCTGCATGCATTGATATTCTCTGTTGTGTTTGACCTGATGCTTTGGTTTGATAACGTTCTCCTGTTTGTGGTCTCCTCATTTTTGTGTTAAAGCAAGAGCAGGAAGCAGAAGCAGCGGGGGGTGTAGCTCCGAATGACCTGACAGAGGAGAAGCTAGGATCAGGATCAGAAGACAGCGATGACGAAAACTCAGATGTATGTATGATAACTATGAGTAATTTATGGGATCCTGTGAAGCACCTTGTAACATTTATATCTGCATGGCAGTGTCGTATAAACGTGGTCATGTAGTCAGTTCATTGTTTGCTGTGTTCAAAGCATTCTCTCCTTACTGTGTGCTGTTGTCATGTGTTTGCAGAGGAGGAGAGCGGGTGTGGAGGGCCTGATAGAGATTGAGAACCCCAACAGAGTGGCTCAGAAGTCCAAGAAGGTGACGCAGATCGAGATGGACGAGCCTAAGCAGTTATCGAGGAGAGAGAGGTGTGTGTTCGGTGCCCCTCATTGTATCAGTGCTAAATTAAAAGTTCATTTTTTAACATAACGTGAAAACACCTTCCTTAACGGACAGTTCAGCCAAAACCAATAACACACGTATATTTCCTTTTACTTGTAGTAGTTTATTTATCAACATAGATTGTTTTGGTGTTGTTTGCAGGGTTAGAGAATTGACTGTAGAGAAACCTACCTTATCGAACTAGATGGCACTCTTTGTGGTGCTCAAAGCGACAAAAAAATGCTTTTGAAAACTCCACATCAATGTCTTCTTTCTAGAAATCAGGCCCTGTTGTTAGCAGTTTCATGTAGGAACTGTTTTCATTCTACTGTATAAGTGGGCAGAAGAAAGCATCTCTCTACTCATGGACTAGCAGGGGTGTCAAACTCAAATACACAGTGGGCCAAAATTCAAAAATGGGTACTAGTCGAGGGCCGGACTGGTTCAATGTTTATTGCAAAACTTATTGAAATGAACTTATTGCACATATTAAACCTGGAACTAACAAAGCTTAAATTATTGCCTATAAAAACAACATTAAACATTAAATAATCAGTTGCATTCATTTCTTATGGCTCTATCTGCAGCTTTTCCAGAGTCATTTCTTATGATTACATTTTCCCACAGGCCAACAACAGCTTCAACAAAACTATTTCCCTCAAAGAAAAAACCAAACATGCCCTGTTGTCGTGAGAGAAAAAGTGCAGAAGGAAACATCCATTAAACTCAGTGTGCTGCTCTGTGATGCTAGTTCAGATACTTGGCATCTCATCTTGGGTGCAAGTTCATCAATGTTTGGGCTCAGGCTCTGAGCTGAGGAGACCCTCAGGATGGAGTGAAGGTGTGAGAGCAATATACCGGCGGGCCAGATCTAATAGTAATTAGAAATTATCCTGCGGGCCGAAATTAATCACCAAATGTACTGTTATCCGAGAAAATAACACACTAACATGGAAAAGCAGTTTTAGTTATTATGAGCGCCAACAATTAGGAACAAACCTGCCTACAATCAATGCACGTCCGCCGAAAAACACTTCCTATTTTTAATTCCCGACTAAAAAACGCACCTTAGATTTTGCCGCTGCTTTTAAATTGAGCTGCAACACTCAACTACAAGTATGACCTTCTTTAAGTCATTCGTATTACTGTACCTGAGACATAGTGGTTCTATCTTACTTTATCTTATTTCATTACCATTGCCTTATTATGACCTCGGTTTGTTAAAATGCTTTTTCATATAATATATTCATGGCTGTATTTGTTCTTAAATGTCCTTCTTGCTGTTTAAATTCTGTGAAAGCAGGTTTTGAAATGCCAACGTGTGAGGAGTGCTACGCTATAATCATTGCTCTGCTTCGGGCCGGACTTGGGCCGACACCAGGCTTTGAGTTTGACACACCCATGTGTACTAACTGGTTTCAGGTGGAACAAATATCTGCACCACATTGGCAAGCAGCTGCTAACCCTAAAGGCGAGACACAGAGCTGCTAAAACAAACGACAGTACAGGTATGATGGATAGTTCCATCACACCTGATCCATTTTAAGGGGGAGGAGCATGGCCTGAGGAGGAGGGAGGGAGGTAGGAAGAGGAGCTGTCAAGGCTAGGGCAAAACTCGAAAAGTTCATCGAGAGTTGGGTTATTTTCATTGGGAAACCATGGGCGCTGGGATTCGTTCCGTTTCGGGTCTGTTGCGATATATATGTAGTTACAACCGACACATAGTTCACACGTGTATGGCCTAGACAAATAACAACAACAAGGTATTTATATTAGCCACTATATAAACGAAGTCCCAATCACGGTGTGCTTCAAACACAACTCCCCAAGCCGTGATTTGATCGCTTAAATGTTCTTCTTAATTTGATTGGCAAGTTGAGACGCTGCAGTTTTACTTCTTTCATAAATGAACCACATTTAAGAATGAGACAAAAGTGGAAATCTGGTTGGCAAGACCAGCCTCTTATAAATTAAGTCAAATCATTCTACCTAGTTCAGCACTTTACGGGTCAACACATACACAAACAGAACGCCGAAAAACACCACCACAATACCTAGTTACAATGCTGGTGTATGTAGCGGGGAAAGGAGCTTCTTAGTGTCCACACTTTTCTATGTCCTTTTGTCCAACAAATATGCGCTGCTGTCAACCACACACCTCTTTCTCCGCATCGCTTTCCAAAAAGTACAACAACCGACAAGTCAAACTAAAGTGTGTGTGTCTGCAAGGGTATCTGCTGACTGAGCAGCTCTCGCCGCGCAGGCGTCAATGACATAATGCCAAATGATTTGGAGCTCGGTTCTACACACACTGGATGCGTGCGCGATGAGGAATGATGTCATTGAGGAGGATCCTGGCTAAGGTATGATGAAGGTGCATTTCTTCAGTCTGTGTCAGGCAAGGCACAGGAGCAGCACGGAAGAGCGCATGTTAAGGGTGCTCAATTATCGGTATTTGAATCGCAATACGATTTTCGGGCTTGCAACGTTACGAAAACATCCTCGAAATAAAACAATTATTTTTTTTTTTTATTTAAAAAAAAGAAAATGTTTAATTGTTTTCCTCAGTTGAATTTATACTTAAAGTTCAGGGTATCAACCTGTTAATGTAAAAAAGCTGTAAACAAAACTGGATAATCGTTTTTAATAATGGATATTAATTATTGACCAAATAATGCGAGGATTATGATATTTGCCATATCAAGGCAGCCACGTTGGGGCATGCTGTTGTGTCCAGGCTGATATTCTGGGTAATGGTCGGAAGTAAGGCACCTGCCGTTCACGTGCGGGCTAAGAGGCGAAGTTGTGCTGGCACACAGGGATGTTTTATGGTATATAGTTCAGGCCTTGGCAGTTCGTCTGAGTTTAGCCGCCCCTTGTTAGGGACGGGAATGTGTGAAACACGCCGCCCATCTCACCTCCATCTCTCCTTTCTTGTTTATCAACTTCTCCTTAAGCCCCCTCTGTGGGCACTTAAATAATCCCCATCAGACTAAGGTAGATTAAGTGCTAGTGTTTCTAGCCCCTGCATAACTGACTTCATATAGCAAAATGGAGAGTAGAACAAGGAAACACTACTACTTTCTGTCGTCAATAAAACTGGGCAGAAAAGTAGGTTTGTTGTTGTGGCCCCAGCCCTGCCTGTGATCGGTTGGAATAACGGCTGATCAGTGTAACCGTTTACTAGTTTATCATGTGGAATCTTGGGCATAATGCCCTCCAATGCTGAATGTGTATCTGGCATACAGGGAATAGAAGCAGTGGGGTTTATGTTTTCCTCGTAAGCAGAGTTCGGGTGTGGTGGTAATAAAAAGTTACTTTTGTCGGTAACGGAGTATGTCAACGCGTTACTTTTAAATAATTCAGTAAATCCACTAGCAGTCTCATTTCATTTCAAACCTTATTTAGACAGGATTGGTCCTTGAGATCATCGACTCTCAATTTACAAGGGGAGGGGGGGGCCCTTTGATCATTTAGTTCCACATGAAACATAAAAACCAACATACAAACAAACAACAGAGGATATCATATTTAGCATATTCAACATTTACAAATACCCAGAGTGTCAGAACAAGCCATTTTCCTTTAAGACGTGCCCTTAAATACCATTCAGAGAAAATAAAAATGCTCCAATTTCAATTTTGCCTGTATTATTCGAAAGAAAAAATTATGCCTACATGAAATTGCTCATGAAACACGTGGCAACCCACACCAAAACAAACTATATTGACAAACAGCACTACTGCTAAGACGAACGATGTGTATTATTGATGATGAGTAAACTGTCCCTTTTAACAGTAGACAACCCGTGCCATGACATTTGATGTGCTAGGAATCTCGAATGGTTATCAAAAGTCAACTTTATGGTCAATCATTCTGTTTGTGTGTACAGACAGAGAGATCGAAATACCGTTTCCCACAATCCCGAATACAAAATTTATATATAAATATATGTATAGAAAACATGTATATCCTATATACACAACCAACAGACACATTTATACATATGCGCACATTAAGACATAAATAAAAGCACAACAATCTGTTATATATATAATATATACTGTATATATAAAACAAAACATATTACTACTATATTTTGAGAGTAGTTCGATGAGTGCTATTCTACGGAAAGCCCTGCGTGTTAGAGATAACACTGGAAGGTTGATGTTTTTATGTCTGTAAAATTCCAGTTCCCCATGTTTGATAATGACTTTCCTTATGTCACTTTCACAGAGAGGAGATAGAGAAGCAGCAGGCGAAGGAGCGCTACATGAAGATGCACTTGGCGGGGAAGACGGATCAGGCCAAAGCCGACCTCGCTCGCCTCGCCATCATCAAGAAACAGAGAGAAGACGCGGCGAAAAAGAAAGAAGCAGAGAAGAAAGGTGAGCAAGACTTTGAATGGTAATTGTTTTAAATATGTTGTGCCCTGAGCCAGAAAAACTCTACTGTATTTATAATGTGGCAAAGACAACTCACTGTCATTATGAAAAAACGCTGAAATTCTTCACAACATAGATATCACGTTTTCTCGTCTCTAGAATGAGACTCAGAGCATCAAGAGGAATCAAAATGATATTGAACATTGATTTATTTATAATTTGTGTGCCTGCAAAAGTTAGACTTGCATTATGTAAAGGTTGATGAAAGAAATTCCATGAAAATACCAAGAAAAGAGCAAAAGTGTAACCTTTTTATTTGTCTAACTAAGTAGGGAAACAAGTTATTGAATATGAACAATTAAATAGCTGTCTGATCTCATATTTTTTATTATCATAATCATGACACAAGTTTTATAACCTAGCTTGTTATAGGGTTAGGGACACAACCCAGATGTTCTAAAATAAAGGTATGTATTGACAGTACTACATTTAAATGCATACAAACTGAGGAGGGTCTCATTTGTGCTCAAAACGGGAAACAAACAGCAAACAAAATCTCCACTGACTCCATTTACTGTAAATCATTGATAATACAGCCAAACAGCACCAAAGAAAGTACTTCAAATACAAGAACAAAATGCAGTTTTCTCCATGTCTTCTAAATGATGCTATAGCTGATTTTATTCATGCATCACGTGGAGCTGATTGTGTCTCTGTTATTTTCTGCTTGCAGCAAAAGAGACAGCAGCAGCAGCGGCGAAAGGAATGAACTCCCTCTCAATGAAATGATGGACAGTTTTGATCAGAGGCACTTTTACATGTTCACGGACTGGCGCAAAATATATTTGACTATTTTTAAAGGACGGATGATGTCCACGTTACTGGTTCGTGTGACCATTTGGAAGATGGTTGCTGAGACCCCAGTGGAGAGGGGTTGTGTATATTTTGGCCTTGTTCATCCCTCCAGGAAGTTACCGATGAATAAATCTGTCTTCACGTGCACTTTAGAATGAACCCCTCCTAATGATCTTGTATATGATATTATTAACGATATATTTTGTCGTTGTACAAGTTCGACTTTGCTAACTCAGCTTTGGCACTATGTTTTTCCGGAGCTCACATTGTACATAACTGATTCATGGAAATATTTCAGATTATTATGATGAAAACAGTAAAATGTGTACAGTACATTTTTTGTTTGCATTATTTCCCTGTGAGAAAACTGTCATGACCAGCATCGAGCGCAAGAGTCCATGTTGGGTCAACTGTTATGAAAATGAGATAAATCAAGATAGGACTTTGCACAGCAGTAACAATCAGTAACGACGAATGATGTGGGTTTATCTTGCCCTGACATCAGTAGTAGATATAGTGTAGAAAAAAAACATTTTAGAACTACTGAACAACTTATGAAGGGCAATAAAGGGTGGGATTTAGTCTACGGTCCAGAATAATATATATGATATGTTTTGATTATAAATATTGATCATTAAAGTGTTATCAAAGCTGGTAAAGGTGCAGCTAGTTTTGATGACTTTTTAAACTGCAGGGTAGCTTGTGGATTTACTCCAGGTGTAAATACAATCTAATTTAATAGTTGATTATATATTTCACATAATTAATCCAAATCTACTAAGGTAATAAATACATTTAGTGGAGTAAAAGTACATGATTAACCTCTGAATTGTATTGGATTAGGAGTACAAAGTGGTCTAAAATGGAAATACTCAAATAAATTGTACAGTACTTGAGTAAATGTACTTAGTAACTTCCCACCTGTGACAGAAATACACAACTACATGATTATAAAACATAAAGTGTCCACACAGTGAGCAGAAGGTGGCAGTAATGCAGCCAACATGGCGGATAATATTGAGAAAGAAGAAGAGCCAGGGAGCGGATTGGTCAAAAGTTTGGCGGACTTTATCCTCCGCAGCGAGGGTCTTTTTGTTCAGCCCCGTGCACACATTTCAGTCCTAAAGTGACAGCTGCAGCCTACACTATACTGGTGAGTGAAATAATAACTAGTTAATGTACACAGGGACATGTTAAAAAATATGAAACTGTTTGGGTTAACAGGTAGAAAATAACATTTTAATGTGTTATCTGGCACAGTTTGTTGTTATTATAGGAGTAATTGGTATCACTCCGCGGCGTGGTTATGTCCGCACTGCTGTTATATATTTAGCCGTTTTAACGGTTGTAACTCGTGCTAACTTAAACACCTCTTCACTTCATGCTTAACTTTATACTACTGGCAGTGACTGTTATCCACCTCACATAAACATTATGCAACATCATAATTCACATCATGCGAACAATATCTTTTTAATATTGTAAATCCTGTACTACATGTTGCACATTTCTGCTCCACGCGACCTCTTGTTAAACCTGCACAGCTCTACTTGAATATAGTACTGTCATATTTTATTATATTTTACTGTAGCCTACACAGTTTCTCACATAATTGTTGTGTAAATATTGTATTTATTTTTTACAATAGTATTAAAATGAGTAACTTTAACTGTTTCTGTGGGGATAATTTAACGCTAAAAGCACATTTTAACAGCTCATCTTCCTCTATAAATATAGTCTCTACATGACGTAACACAGTTGTTTCTGTTATTGCTGCAAACTTTGTGCGTCAGTTAGAGACAATAGTGTAAAGTAACTAAGTACATTTATTCAAGTACTTAAGTACAATTTTGAGGTGACTTTAAAAATATATACTTTTATACCTCCAAAACTACTTTTTCCAATAAATGCAGCAGTGCATGCACAATGTGTCTGCTGTTTTCTTGGTGGCAGGATGGTCTTATTGGGCATCTACTGTATGGGTAGATCAGATAGAGTGGATAATAAAGGTAACGGGAGTCATGTGCTAACTGTTGAGCAATATGACTGACCTCAGCCTCAGATAAACATTTGGCAACTGTACACAAAACTTCACAGTAGACGTGTTATCTGAGTTGCCTAACAACCTTTGTTTTGGCAGTTTCTGCAGTTCATTTGCTTTTCTTTTTGTGTAATGGATCAAAGTGTAACTGGTGAGGCCATATCACTGCTGCGTGAGTCCTCCTTTGCCTGAGGATAATGGGTCTGTTTGTACATGTATATTGTATTTCCACAATATTTTCTTGATTCAGCATTTCAATGAAAAGAGTATTTTTATGTCTACACATTCCTCTGTTTAACACATTTCTGTTCAATGCTCTCCACTTTAAATTCTTATACTGCACATGTTTTGGGGCTTTTTTGAGTAATTTCTTATATTTTTACTCAGTTTTTTGTATATATAATTAGTTTTATGTATATATAATTCTTGTAAACATTTATCTTCAATTCCTCTGACTGTGTATACTGTATGTATGGCCCATTTTACTCCAAAGCCAGTTCCTTGTAGTTGTAAACCTACTTGGCAATAAACCTGATGATTGATATTTGATCTCTAAACAAAGCATTGTCTTCCTCTTCAGATTTCCTCTCCGAGTGGCCAGTGAAACAGAGAAACCATGTCTTTGACTAATGGCCACAGTGTGAGCAAAGAAACATGGGATTCACACAACCAGATGATGCTGGATCCTCTGTCCGTCAGCGACTCTGAGGTTTGTTGTGTGGCGCAGTGGATAGAGCCTTGTATGGGGGTCACAGGTTCAAACCCCACTGCAGTCAGCATGTCGTTGTGTCCCTGAGACACTTCACCCCATTGCTCCTGTGGGGATTGCCCACAGTATTGAGTATGTAAGTCGCTTTGGATAAAAGCGTCTAACAAGTAACATGTAATGTAATGTAATGTAATGGATTTCAAGATAACATTTTATGAAGAGGTTAGCAGTAATAATTTCCTTTTTAAAAAACCTTGACGTTTTTTTGGAGGCGTTTGGATGTAAACATTGCAACATTTCTGAACCTGAACTGACAAGAATGATCATTATTTTCACATTTAATAATTTTTTGTTTGATGAGTTGTTATCGTTCCATAAACAAACAGTATTTGTGTATATTTTTGGTTTAGGTGTTCTCCATCATAAAAAAAGAGAAGCACAGGCAGACGTACGGGCTGGAGCTCATAGCGTCCGAAAACTTCACCAGCAGAGCCGTTTTAGAGGCTCTGGGTTCCTGCATGAACAACAAATACTCTGAGGGATATCCCGGTCAGAGGTACAACAATTGACAAACTATTTATGAAATCTCAATGTGATTACAGCCTTCAAGATGTGCATTTAGCTTTCTTCTTCTTCTTCTTCTTGTTTAATATCAAACTAGCAATAGTAGTAACAATCGTTATGATGTGTTCAGGTACTACGGTGGTACGGAGCATGTTGATGAGCTGGAGAGACTCTGTCAGAAGAGATCGCTGGAGACGTATGGTCTGGACTCAGAGAAATGGGGCGTCAACGTGCAGCCTTACTCGGGTACCAAATAGTTAATTATATATAACACCATACAAAATGTAAGGTCACCAATTATGCAAAATCCACTTGTTCATGTCTTTCTACAGGAACATGTGTCCTCTCTGTGGAAAGAGATTCTGAAAGTTTCATGAAAAAAGATTCTCTCACTTTTTGTCCCGTCTGAAAATGAGCTGTTCAGATTTTGGCCACTTTATGATGTCATAACGATGTTTTGGCTTGTGTAACCATTAGCCAATCAGCAACCAAGGTAGCTCCTAGAGCACCATTGAGTTCTTTGTAACCACATCTCTCTCAGGGGGGCGTGGGGAGGGGCTCCTTATTTTCATCTAATGTCTCTCAGATGGGCGTGGGGACGGGGCTCCTTTATTTTCATCTAAAGTAACAGACAGAGAATCAGCACTTTGGAAACAGGGCTGAAACAGAGGGGATTATGGGTAATGCTGCAATAATCTGTTTTGGTGTTTTGGAGCCAAACACTTCAGAGAACATGTTTCGTATCTGAGACCTATAATATATTGATGAAAACAGTATAATAGGGGACCTTTAAATCTTTCAACTGTTCTCCTCTTTACTTCTTGCTTTTTCTAGTTGTCATACTTTGTCTTTGCTTCCCCTGTCAGGTTCACCCGCTAACTTTGCCGTCTACACGGCCGTTGTGGAGCCTCACGGCAGGATCAATGTGGGCTGGTACCTTCCCGATGGAGGTCACCTGACACACGGCTTCATGGACTGAGAAAAGAAAATATCTGCAACGTCCATCTTCTTTGAGTCCATGCCGTAACAAGGTACAATCGCATGTTTTTAAATTTCACAGCCATACAGGAATCCTACAGGTGTGGTGTATAAAGATGTGAACATTGGTCATGGTATCTATTACGGTACGTCCACACAGCA
>NW_011332986.1:38746-52146 GCF_000735185.1 Notothenia coriiceps
TCATTTATTAATATTGAATACTGATTTTGTTTTTCACATTTAGATTTTTTTCCAGATTTTGCCCAAATTTCACTTTTTTAAATATTTGCCTTGTTCTCAGAGTTTTAACTTTCTGATCTAAAAGCTGACCTGCAGGTGGCAGTGTTGCACCACCGCTCCCGTCGCCACGGTAACGTCTCCCTCCAGCACGCTGTTGATGACCCGCCCTCCGTCGCCCACCAGACTCTCTCTCTGAGGACAGGAAGCAGGGAAAAGTGAGGATCTGATTGGTTGGACTGATGTAAACAACACTGAGGAACAGGAAGTGTCACCTCGATGTGAGACAGCGTGTTTTTGTTCGTCCAATCACGGCTCAGACGCTCCACATGGCCTCGTCCAGACAGAGTCAGGTAGTCATAGCGACCGCCGGGGACGTAAACTGAAAAAGAAAAAGAAATGTTTTTCAAAGTAAACTCCTTAATATCAACGTGAAGTCATGTGACCGTGCTGTAGTTCCTTTATAGCCCAACATTAGCCACCTTTAGCTTAGCGGTGGTGACGTGAAGTCATGTGACCGTGCTGTAGTTCCTTTATAGCCCAACATTAGCCACCTTTAGCTTAGCGGTGGTGACGTGAAGTCATGTGACCGTGCTGTAGTTCCTTTATAGCCCAACATTAGCTACTTCTAACATATATAATCCTGTAACAGAAAGGCAACACCCCTTCACGCTTATATTGTTGCACACTGACCTTTCTTCTTACTCTTTCAGATATGCAGGGATGCACAAGCAGAGTATAACATGGAGCAGAAATTCATACAGCTTCAACAGGAATGGAAACCCAGACTATTCCAGCTGGATAAATTCACACTGCCTGATTGGCAGCATCAAAAACCACAACATGTATTACCAGAAACAAAGAAACCCACAGAGGGCACAGTTTCAAAACTCCAAACTGCCAATCAACACACCTGTAATGATCCAAGACTCCTCGTCATTGGTGAGACCTAATAACAAGCTAGAAAATGTGTAAAATCAATACTCAGCTTACAGTTTGCTGGGGTTAACCATGTGTCTTCTTACTCAGGTCTGGAGATACACTTTGCTGAGATAGAGAACGATTTGATGACTCTGTCCACCATGTTGAAGTCCCCACACAGTGTTGAGTTCAGGCTGCAGAATGAACATTTGTTCCAATCACTGCACGATCTCGGTATGGTGGATACTCAACCAAAGAGAACATTTGCATTCAATTTGAGGAACAGTTTGAACATTGTAATGTCCTTTTGTTTTCTGTTCATTATTAATAGGGAAGCTGCTTTGTTTATTTGAAAGATACCAGCAGTTATGGGCTTTCTTGACCAAGATGTTCCATGAAACATCCATAAGTGTACAGAGTGTGGAGCTGGTATGTCATCCTTATATTTATATATAATATATCACAATGTTGCAGTGTTATGAATCTGATTGCAGAGCTTTTCCTATTTTCTTCACAGCTGGAGCAATTCCAACCAATTGATGAGACCTTTAAGGACATTATTCAGTCCGTCTCAAGTGACACTCATGTGTGGAACTTTGTTAATCCAAAGAAAACAAATGAGAGATTTCATGGCAGAAACTTCCACCAGATTCTCATTGACGGTGTCTCTACAATGGAGGCCATTTCCAGCCAGATGTCTGACCTCCTGGAGAGCCTCTGTCAACAGTTTCCAAGACTGTGGTTCTTAAGTGATTGGGAGAGGATACAGCTACTCTCCTTTGAACCAACGCCTTCCACACTGCAGCCTTTTGTACGCAAATGCTTTAAAGGGATACGTTGGCTAGAAGTGGATTGTGTAGTACCATCTAATCAGACAGGTGTAAAGATCTGTGGGGCTACATCTGAGAGCCAGATGAAGGTTCTGGGGTTTTTCGGCAGCCTCCAGGAGCACATTACCTTTCCGTCTCCTTTGGAACCAAATCCCAATGCCTTAGGTTGGCTTTCTATCTTTGAGAAAGAGTTAACGTTGACCATGGTGCAACTCATGAAGAAATGTGCTATTGTGAGAATCCAGCTTGAACCACCCACTGAAGATGTGGCATTTGATAACCAAGTAAAAGACATTGTATTTCAAATTGCTGAAAGAAGGAAAGTCGCCCTCCCTGTGCTGGATCTCGTGTCTGAATACCCTCTTCAGTGTCTGCTGGTGGTGGAGGAGGCAGTTTGGTGCCAGTCTGTCCTACAAGCTTTCCAAGAGTCAAGTCCAGTGATGTTAAGAAACATAAAGGCATACAACTCTGCAAAATGGAAAACCCTTGGCCGTTTCATAAGGGATGGAGTCACAGGGTCTGACTGCGAGTCTTTGGTCTCTAAGTACAGGATGATGTGTCTGCGAGCTTTGGTGCAACTTACAATGAAGCATTCCCAGCAGCTTTCTCGGCTCATGGAGGTGCATAGTCTTCCAGAGTCGTCTTTCGAGTGGCTAAGTTTCATGAAGTATCATATAAACTCAGAAGATTGTAGTCTGACGGATGATCCAACATGTCACGTGGATGTTTTGGGCCATCGACTCCAATATGATTATGAGTATTTTGGTCCAGAAGATTGTGTGATGGGACACACTCCATCCACAGATCGGGCGATACTGGGGATTCTCCTGGCTCTCACAAGCTACAGGTGTGGGTTTGTGAGGGGACCTTGCATGTCTGGAAAGAAAACAACAGTGGTTCAGTTGGGAAAAGCGTTGGGGCGAATGGTTGTCAACTTGCAATGTTGTCCAACTATGAGCCCCGGTGTTGTTCAGAGGATGCTGTTGGGTGCTCTTCAGACTGGAGCGTGGCTTCTGCTGGACTCTGTAGACCTACTAACACAAGGATTACTTTCAATGCTGGGCCAGCATCTATTTGACATCCAACAATCCTTCGCAGAGTTCACAAAGAAGAAGAACCAAAGACTGAAAGAGGAGCCAAAGGACTGGAATGCTGATACAGATTGCACAAACCTCCATTCAGATTGTCACATGGTGATTGCAGGGAAAAGCATTTCTGCCAGACCAAGCTATGGATGTGTTGTCATCTCATCCAAAGGGTATTCATCTGAGGTTCCAGAGATCCTGCGATGTGCTACCAGACCCATCGCTTTAACCCTTCCAGATTACAGGATCATCGCAGAAGTAATGCTGACTTCCATTGGTTACTCAGACGCCGTGTCTTTAAGTCAACGTCTGGTGGACCTCATCAGCCTGGCCCAGGATTCCCTCTGTCTGCCTGATTCCATCAATGACCACCAGAGCTGTTATCTTGTCCTCTTGCAAAAGATCATCTCTGCATCTGAAATGCACTTCCAACAAAGTGAAAGGCAAAAAGACATTTCTGATGAGGCCGATCCGACACCTTCAGAAGCTGTGACTGTCAGAGTTGATGGTAAGGAAAGAAAAGAATCTGAAAAACCCTCCAGGTTTCTCAGCTCTCATTTGGCCATTATACAGGGATTAATGGAGGAGACAGCCATTGTCAAAGCCATTCTTTCTGTCTCATTACCTGTTCTTTATGAACAAAAGAAAGCCTTGCAGTTCTCCATCCTTCTCAAGGAAACATTCCCTATTGCATGCCAGTTTCCTCTCTTCCAAGAGTACATCGAGGAAGATGAAAAGACTCAACTTAAAGATGCACTAACAGAAGAACTACAAAGGAAATGTTTTCACGCTGACACTGAAATAATAAGCAGTTCTCTGAGACTCTACCATGCCATGAAACTCTCTCCCGCAGTTATTCTCATAGGCCCTTCAGGTAGTGGAAAGACAACCTGTCGCTGTGCTCTTGCTGAAGCACTCAATCACCTGGCTGCGTTGACAGAAAATGACAATAGGATGGAAGGAGATACCCCACAGATCTCAACCTGGAACTCTGTGGACACCGTGGTTTTATTTCCTAATGCCATGTCCCACAAGGAGCTATTTGGCAGCTTCTGTGAAAAGAGAGGATGGCAAGATGGAGCTGT
Source organism: Notothenia coriiceps (assembly GCF_000735185.1). NCBI lineage: Eukaryota > Metazoa > Chordata > Actinopteri > Perciformes > Nototheniidae > Notothenia > Notothenia coriiceps. The sequence goes on from NW_011332986.1 coordinate 42,704, forward strand.
AGTAAAGGTGCTGAGAGATTCAGAACCAAAAATCTGCAACAAGAAGCAGAAAAGTGATCAGATACATAAATGGCTGGTGATGGATGGGAATCCTGTAGGCTGGTTGGACTACTTAACTACAATGTGCAGTCCTCAGGACCAGTTTCTGTGCCTGTCTTCAGGGGAAATACTGCCATCCCAACCACACCTTAGACTAGTGATGGAGGTCACTGATCTACGTGATGCCAGTCCCTCTGCAGTGACCCGCTGCAGCCTGGTTTATTTCTCAGGTTCTGATCTGTGGAAGGCTGTGTGGAGGAGTGAAATGGATGCTCTGTCTTCTGAACACAAACTAGATCAAGGAACCTTGAACATGTGGAATCGTCTGGCTGAAGATCTGTTCTCCAACACACTTACCGCTTTAACATCTGCAATCCTAAATGAAGGAGAATCTCTTGAAAGCGTTGTGCATGGGATGAGAGAAATCATGTCGTTTGTTCGGATCCTACGAGCCCTCCTTCAGCATGTCGGGAAGGAAGGGGACAAAGCTGGGGCAACACCACAAGTGGACAAAAAAGGTATAACCAGGACGGTTGAACAGAAAGTCTTATTCAAGCTAAGGTAGTGACTTAACTTTTATTATTACTTCATCGCCTATTTTTTTCCACCAGATACACCTCTCCACAGAGCGGGAACAGACAGCAAAGGCCTGCTGAACAGAAACCTTTTCCTGGTGGCTTATATTTGGGGATTTAGTGGACATCTGCATCCTCGGTAAGACCATTTTGGTTTTCTTATCAAAATGATGCCATAAATAATCAATTTTGTTAGGGATGTCCCGATCAACTTTTTTTGCTCCCGATCCGATTCCGATCATTTGATTTTGACAATTTGCTGATACCGATTTTTCCCGATCCGAGTCCCGATCTTTGCAGGCAATGCATTAAGACAAAAAAGAAAAAAAAGCACTTCAGGTTGTCGCATTAAGGTTATTTTTTTTATCTAAAATGTGGATATTCTATCCAACATGGATACTAGCTTTCTTTTCTTTCAGCAGCAGCATTGATCAGTTCAGTTGTGCAGCATTGGATCAAAACAAAATAACGCTTCAGTACTCCCGTTAGGCTTACTGCTACAATTAGAACACTGCGGCCCACTCTGTTGCCAGATTTGAGAGAAATAACCAGGTACTATGAAAACAAGCGCCCAAAGAAGCAACACATACATGAAATGTTGTGTGTAATTTGGAAACCAAAACTAAGGCCTCCAGGATGACTTTAAGACTTGAACATGGTCATTTTTGTTTTGTAACATTGAATACAAAATTTAAAAAAAAGTATTTAAAAAAAAAAAAAAAAAAAAATCCCGATCCGATCTTTTCTCCCGATTCCGAATCTTTTGAAACACTGACGTGATCCCCCGACTCACGTGATCGGGAATCTCTAAATTTTGTATGTCATTGGCAAAATAAATCACATATTTTCTGTACGAGCGGCAAATAACATTCTCGTCGCCAATTTTCTTCACCTACTTTTATGATTTCCTTCAGCCACTGGCCACGGTTCGACTCAGTGGCGCCATCAAGTGCTGTTTACGCTGCCGATACAGAATTGTGGTTCCTGATGGGAGAGAGTGTGTTTGCATGCTACTGCTTTTTAAACATCGACATCAAGACATGGCCCCGAAGAACACACTGCCGACAAATTCTATCCCTCCCGATGGTTTGTCCAGAATACTCTTGTGCATTGAAAGTAAACATCATATTATAAATACATCTGTTAAAACATTATAACTAACACATGTCTGTTATTTAGTATAGGAAGTATGCCCTCTCTTTCTTGAAGCATCATGTTGGAGGCGAACCAGCCGGTGTTGCTCGCAGGAGAACCCGGTTGTGGAAAAACGCGACTCTGTGCAGAACGTTGCTGAGTTTTGAGAAGCCACACATTACTCTACAGCCAGTCCTCTACTGAGATCCAGAGACCTGCACACCGTACTGAAAGACCATCACTGCACGAAGAACTGCAGAGACACTCAGGGTCCCAATGGCAAAACAGAGACAGGACTGCTTGCTCTTTGTGGGATGATTTGCACGAAGCCCCCAGAGGTGAGTAAGAACATTAAAGTCACCCTATTATGCTAAATCTACTTTCACATAAATATTTGAGATTATGAAAGTTCTCAGGAATAAAGAGACCCCCTCTCTTTCTGTCGCTGATTACATCTCTATGAAGACCCGTCTGAAAATGAGGCTGATCAGATTTTGGCCCTTTATGATGTCATAACGATGTTTTGGCTTGGTGTAACCATTAGCCAATCAGCAACCAAACGGTAGCTCCTAGAGCACTATTGAGTTCTTTGTAACCAAAATGTCTCTCAGAGGGGCGTGGGGAGGGGCTCTTATTTTCATCTAAAGTAACAGACAGAGAATCAGCACTTTAGAAAACAGGGCTGAAACAGAGGGATTATGGGTAATGCTGCAATGATCTGTTTGGTGTTTCAGCCAATCAGAGACAGGCTCTGTATATATCTGAGACCTGTGATATATTGATGAAAAACATTATAATAGGGGACTTTTAACTTCAGGACATTTAGTTTGAAGCTTCTTGAGGTTAATATTGATATTGTGCCTGTTATAGATGTCTTTGGAAAGATGTCTACAGCTCTAGACACGCTCCGACAGAGTATCTCGATGGGACGGATTCTAACATTTGACGGCTACAACTTCAAGTTATTGAGTGCTGCTTCCCTCAGCTACATGGCCACCTGTTGTGTCTCTGGATCACACAGTACAGTGATTTCCTCCAGGCTCTCACGCCTGTTCTCCAACTTTGTGCTCCCCAGCCTTTCTATGGACGTCATATTGTCTATCCATTCTCCTCGGCTAAAGATGTGGCTCAAAGAAACACAGCTAACGCAGAGTGCTGAGGATATGGCATGTTGCATTATCACTGCAACTAAGAATGTGTACGATGCTGTGTGCGACCAATTCAAGCCGACTGTGCAGAGGCCCCTTTTCATATTTTCCCATCATGACCTTCAGAAGGTGTTTAAGGGTTTGTGTCTTTGGCAGCCTGACAGAGGGACAATGCAACAAAAGGAGGAAACAATACTAATCCTTCCAGAGTCTGAACCAGTCCTTAACATCGCACATCTCTGGATGCATGAGTGTTTGCGTACATTCAGCGACAGGTTATGCTCCGAGGATGAAAGCAAAATGCTTGAGTCCCTCATAGCCATGACAGCAACAACTCACTATGGAAGGAGATTGGCTGATGCAACTTCTCCTGTCAGTTTAGATTTCACAAGACTTGATATTCACACCCCCCCCTCGGACACAGAAGGTCAGCCAATAGCTAAGAGTTTAGGTAACCGTCATTTGCCTCAAGAGACACAACCAGCTGGACAATCCGACCTGAAGAAAGACCGGACATCGACTGAACCTTCCTCTTTGTCTGGAAACATTTCGTCAGTAGAAGAAAGCCTAAAAACTCACGCTATGCAAACCCAGATTCTTCAGCACATGGAGGACAAACTGGCTAATCTTGTGTTTGGTCCTGATCTTTCCGAGGCTCCAATGAATCAGAAACACATTTTTAAGGGTAGCATTACTTACCAGGACAGAGACCTTGAGGTATTACTGCAGCAACTGCGTGTCCTCATCAGCAGAAACCAGGAAGACAAAGGACAGGAAGCTGATTATAATAGTTTAAATAGATGCGTGGTGCACAGACAGAGGGTGGGTCAGCTGTTACACATCCTCCGGGCGCTGCTTATACCCGGAGGTCACGGACTGCTGATGGCCTCCAACAAAGGCACAGGTCGTAAAACCACAGTGCGTTTAGCTGCCTTTATAACCGGACACCTGCTGATGGAGGTGCATCCCGGTAACGAGGACGAGTTGCACGAAATCCTCAAAGAAGCTGGGAACAAAACAAGAGTGGATGGAGTTAGGGTCATCATACTGGTTCACGAAGGAGTCAGTCAGCCAATCAGAGGGGAGCTGCTGGCGGCGATGGCTCACCAAACACAAGCAGGACTTTACACCGAGGATCTGAGGAACGTTGTTTCCAGAGCGACTGATGTGAGGAAGTCAAGACGATATCGTATGGACTACTGGATGTCTGAGAAGTAAGAGGAAACTGCCTTAAATATTGGGATGTTGTTGTTGCCACGTTTAGATCTTATTTAAAGACAACAAATCTGGGCTGAAATTTGAAACTGTGGTTGATTGTTAATCAAGTTAATACTTTTTTTTTTACAGGTACTTGAGCCAAATCCACAGACATGTGCACGTGTTCCTGTTGCTGCCCTTCACAATGACAGACAGCAGTGAGGTTCCTGCAAACAATGGAGACCGTGGATTGACTGTAAATACCTTTTTTATTTATTTATTACAACACCTGTCACTGAACCAATGCACCTGTAATTAAATATTGAAACACAAACTGTTCTTTTATGACCAGTTAGTTGGAAAAGTCAACCTGCGGACAAACATTTAAACAGGTTCCAAACATAACTAATTAACCTGTTTAGCCCCATGCCCCCGCGGGACGTCTTGCAAGAAACAGCGTCTCAGGGCATCTTAACATTGAACAAACTATGAATATATCATACCCACCTAATGGGAAGAAACTCAGCTAACTGACGATACGAACCATTTTTACCGAAACAAAATACAAGTTTCACAAGAAGCGTCTAAATGAGCCCTGAGCAAAAAAATGCTAACGCAGTTAGCACAGAACTCACGGTATAAATACGTTATTACTTATCGGATCTGCACAAAAAATATATCAGCTAGCAAGCTGAGATTCCACAGATTCAAGATGTATAAGTATCATCACTGAGCAAACAAAACTCGCCACAGGGGAATCAAACCCAGACATCACACAACGTAGCTTTAGGTAGCAAAAACGGCAATATCAATCAATCAATCAATCAATGTTTATTTATATAGCCCAATATCACAAATTTTACATTTGTCTCAGTGGACTTCACAGTTTGTACAGAATATCAGTATGACAATACGACACCCTCTGTCCTTAGACCCTCTGTCTTACCTTTGCTGTTGTTCTGATCAAAAGTTGTGTTCAATGGCATTCAAACGATAAAAACGCGGCTGAAGGTTAATCCATAGTGTCTGAAATGATTTCTGATAATCCATCAGCAATACACTTGGTTTTCAGTTTTCAGTTTTCAGAGAGTAACATAGCTTTCGACTGCGTGCGCATCACTCTCACTCCTCAATGGAACGTGTATGTGGATTCTATTGGCTCTAACGGTTCAGAAGAGGTGTCAATCATCATAATCGACCATTGGGTTCCAGAGAAACAGCATTGACACCTCTTCTGAACCGTTAGAGCCAATAGAATCCACATACACGTTCCATTGAGGAGTGAGNACACACACACACACACACACACACACACACACACACACACACACACACACACACACACACACACACACACACACACACACACACACACACAGTAGAGTTAAAATAGATGTTCTCGAATGAATGCATGAAACTACTAATCTAACAGCGCAGACCTTTTGTTTCACAGTGTCCTCTTGTTCAGTCCTCTTCCTGTAGTTCTTGCAGAGAGTTTCCTGGAGGGAGTGGATGTACTCCAAACGTCTCTGCATGTCAGGACACATCTTCACACACTCCCTCACCTGAAATGATGAGCCAGATTAAAACATTTGTGTTGTCATGTTAATTGATTGTCCTGCCTCACAAACTATAGCATGTTAAATCAGTGAATCTGTGTATTGGAAACAAATCTGAGGATATGATAAGTATCATGATACAGGGGTTATACATAAATAAATATATTGCATAACTGTAAGCAAGGCTGTGATTTAGAAGATGTTTTTTGTAAGATGACCCTTTATTGATCCCCAAGCTTCCCACTCTGTAGTTGTACACACACACATACACATGCACTTTTATAGAGGCACCAGAGTGAAGAGGTTGCAAGGTTGTAGTTGGTTGGGTCTTGAACCGGCGACCCTTCAGATCAGAGAAATCGCCATATGCATGAAATCTGAGTGAAAATGTTTCATATGTTTGCAATAGCAACAATGGGATCTGCGATTGCATTTATCAGAGTTACAACCAACAACATTGCAATATTTTGAGATGTCACAAACGCACAATAAATAAGGATTGACTGAGTCATTATTTGCATGTAAAATATTAATTAAAAGTTGCTACAGTATCACAAAACATAACAATATAATATAGTATATATTTCCTAACACCCTATTTGAAGGTGAAGAGGCTGTACAGTTACAGTTCTTGGTGACTTTCAGATCTCTTAGACCATTACATAATGTTGGGTCAAATACATCAGTTTCCTTCTCCCTGAAAAGTCTTTTTCTCAAAAACAAAGTGTTGGTTCTGGAATCAGAAATCATCTCATCTCTAATGTCAGGTGGGTAAAATAATATGCTAAAGAGTATTTAGTATTCCTTAAGTGTTGACATGTGGAGGTGAATGCGAGTCTCTACAGGAGAGGTTCAGGATAAGGTGAAATATAACCAAACTACAAACTCTCACTCTGACTTTATTTTAAAACACTTTGACAACCCATCATCTCAAAAGTTCAACTCCTGCAGTTACACAAGAGAGCACTAGTGTTTCTTTAAATACCACTTTAAAGACCTGAATGCACTTTACCTTACCTTTCATTCTGTGACGATGGATCTAAATTCAGAACACTTTGAAAACACAGAGCCTTGTGGGATGAATAATTAAATGAAAGTGTGACTAAAAGAAGAGACTCAGAGGATCTGAAGCTCTACCAACCCTGCAGAGGTGGAACTAGGCAAACTAAAGAGTCTGGAATATTTCATCTCTTTTGCATAACTGGAAATCTATTTGAACTATGTAAGAGTAAAGGGTGTTTCTTACCATGAGAGCGTATGTGGAGAGCTCCTGCAGGTCTCCTGGTTCTGTCCTGAGTCGAGCAGCATATCTCTGAAGGTCTGATGAGACGTTTTCAGAGAGACTCTGGATCTGCTGCACCAGCTGCTGCTGCAGTTCCTCCTCTAGCAACCTCAGCTGTTGCTCTTAAAAACACAGAAGGTATTCATTTAAAAGATATAGCTTACACATAATGGATACAGCATGAATACTGATACATCCATTAGCTGTCAGATCTTACCACATGTCCTTATAAATGGTTAATGTTCTATAATTTACCAATTTTTCAATCTTTCATCAAAGATATAAACTTGGTTTCTGATTCTATTTAAGGAAAAGTCAGATCTCTGAAAAAATTTCAAAATTCTGAGAAAAAGTCTGATTTCTGCAAAAATGTTAAGAAAAGTAAAAATTCTAAGAAAAAAATAACATTATGAGAACCAGTCAGATTTCTGTAAAAAAGTCAAAATTCTAAGAAAAAGTCTGATTTCAGAAAAAGTAACAATTGTGAGAAAAAGTAACAATTCTAAGAAAAATTCTAAGAAAAAGTCAAAATTTCAGGTAAAAAATTACATTATGAGAAAAAGTCAGATTTCTGAAAAAGTAACAATTCTAAGAAAAAAATCACATGAGAAAAGTCAGATTTCTGGTAAAAAAATTACATTATGAGAAAAAGTCAGATTTCTGGTAAAAAAATTACATTATGAGAAAAAGTCAGATTTCTGCGCAAAATTCTAAGAAAAAGTCTGATTTTGGAAAAAGTAACGATTCAAAAAATTCAAAATTGTGAGAAAAGTCAAAATTATGAGGGAAATTCAAAATGTTAAGAAAATGTCATAATTCTGAGAAAAGTAAAAATCCGACGGAAAAGTCAGATTTCTGAAAAAAATCTAAATTCTGAGAAAAAAATCTGAATTCTGTAAATAATTCTAAATTATAAGAAAGAAGTCCAAATACTTTATGGCCTGAGTAATGTTTTTTTGGAAAGCTTCTTGAACAGAAATGTGTATTTGATGAGAGTGAAATCCCTTTATAGAGGACATACGGAGTGGCTCCTTGATGCGGCTGCACTGGATGTTGATCAGCTGGTTGGAGGTGGAGACGGAGGAGGGGACGCTGGAGAGTCTTTCTGTCAGGCAGCGGGTCTTCTCTATCAGATCCTGGTACTGTGAAGCAGGCTGATCCTTCAGGGAGTCCAGAGAGGAAACACTCCTTTCACTAATGAACACATTAATGTCCACCAACCAGGAGAAGCTCTCACACAGCTGCTGGACCTCTACGTCTGCTTCCTGTCCACAGAACACAGAGGAGAACCCATGAGCCAGTCAACAGGTTCATGTTAACTAACAACTCTTTAAAGCACAATCAATCAAAGTTGACTAAAGTAATGAATTAGAATCAAATAATCTTATTGATGATTTTCTTGGTCAGAAAATAAAAGTTTAAAATTATGTAAACATCCCAGTTTTCAACATCCCCGGTACCGGGGGCAAAACGTAACATCAACTATGAATGTGTCATATCCACTTAACGGGAAGAAACTCAGCTTTCAGACAATGTTAACGATTTTTAGCTAAACAAAAGACAAGGGTAATAACAAAGGCTCTGAATTAGCGATGAGCGAAAAAATGCGATTAGCAAGCTGAGATTCCACAGATTCCAGAAATATAAGTATCATCACTGAGCAATCAAAACTCGCGAAAGGGGAAGCAAACCCAGACATCACACCACGTAGCTTTACGGAGCAAACACGGCCAATTTGTCTTACCTTTTGCTGTTTCTGATCAAAAGTTGTGTTCAATGGCATTAAAACTATAAAAACGCTGCTGAAGGTTAATCCAATGTGTCTGAAATGATTACTGATAATCCATCATTCCATTTTAATGTCAATAACGGAGTTTTCATATATAGCTGCTATGACAGCTTCCGGTTTTGGTCATTCTGGCTGTGCAGCACTCATTCACCAATGGGTAATGTTTAGATGGATTTTAGGAACTTCCCCTCAATTTTATTGGCTCTAACGGTTAAAAAGAAATGTCAATCATCAAAATCGACAGAGGTGGGCCAGAGATATGGAAAATGCACCCAAATGACCCCAGAAGTGTTTGTTTTTTGCTAAACCTCTCTTAACCTCTTAAGCCCTGAGCCTGTTTTTCAGGTCTCAGGTTCGAAAATGACATTCCCAGAACAAATGACCATGTCTTCACTTCTAAAAGGGGTAAATTAATAATCTTTTTTCTCAAAGCAAGGTTACATCTGTGAGTTGGATGTAGAAGTGTCAGAATCAATATAGATGTTTTTATTATTATTATTATTTTCATTTTAACCTCTTTTCCTTTCTCTTTCTTGATCCACCTTAGCAACGGTCATTTCAGTCCTTGACAGCGGTCCGTTCTACTGGATTAACAACGTGTCACATGTTCTGAATTGACCAATCAGAACTTTATTTAGCCTCCGTATTGTTTATGGTTGAATGTGGGCCGCAAAAAGAAATGTGATTGTTAAGTGGGCCCTGAGTTGAAAAAGGTTGGGA
>NW_011332986.1:52358-65203 GCF_000735185.1 Notothenia coriiceps
AATGAAACACCTTACCTCACTCAGATCCATCAAGCAGTCACCTGGTGCTCAGAAAGCAACCTCCTACTTAACACGGAAAAAACCCAAGAAATAATCATCAACTTCAGGCGAAAGCCACAGCCCAAATCACCTCTATCTATCTCCGGCACACTCATTTCCACCACAGAATCACTCAAATTTCTTGGCACTCACATAAGCAATAACCTCCAATGGAAGACCAACACAGACCACATCTACAAAAAAGCCAACCAAAGGCTATTCTTTCTGCGGCAGCTCAAGAAATACAGAGTGAGGAAACATCTCCTNTAAAGCTGAGACTCCACAGATTATTTAAGTATAGTATCATCACTGAGCGATCCGATCTCGCGACAGGGGAAGCAAACACAGATATCAAAACACGTACCTTTACGGAGCTTTTACGGGAGATCGTCTCACCGTAGCTGTCAATCTGATCAAAAGACGTGTTCAAAAGCATTAAAACGAGAAAAACCGCGGCTGAATCGGTTGATCCATAGGTTAATAATGTATCTGTGGCTTTGAAGCAATTGTTTATAATCCATAATTCAATTTTTATTTAAAAATCGGAGCACAAAAGTTAGCTGCTAATGGTAGCCACCAGAGTGTATGCAGCTTCCGGTTTTGGCTACACGTCACTCACTCCTTACAGGCTCTGCATGCACAGCAAACCACCAATCACAATCATTCTTGATCAGATCACAGCAGGCCCCGCCCCNGCCACAGCCCAAATCACCTCTATCTATCTCCGGCAAACTCATTTCCACCACAGACTCACTCAAATGTCTTGGCACTCACATAAGCAATAACCTCAAATGGAAGACCAACACAGACCACATCTACAAAAAAGCCAACCAAAGGCTATTCTTTCTGCGGCAGCTCAAGAAATACAGAGTGAGGAAACATCTCCTAATCCAGTTCTACACAGCCATCATCCAAAGCATCCTCACATCATCCATCACAGTCTGGTACAGCAGTTCAGACAACCGCTCCCAGAATAAACTTCAACGTATCATAAAAAATCACCTGCAGTCCCCTTCCATCACTCGAATCACTTCACCACCAATGAACTGTCACAAGGGCAAAGAAAATCATGTCTGACCCCTCCCACCCAGCTCACCATGTCTTCCACCTTCTGCCCTCAGGGAGGCGCTACAGGTCACTGTCCACCCGCTTCAAAAACAGCTTCTTCCCCTTTGCAATACGGACACTAAATGGACTCTAAATAACCCCAATGAACAATCACAACCCACCACACCTTGAACTTTATGTATATATGTCATGATGTATGTCTTTGCCCTGTGCTGTGTGTTGTACTTTGTATTGTCTGTTTATCGTATGTTGAATTGTACGGAGCCAGCTGTAATAATCTGCACTGCACACGAATTCCACCAGCCTGGCTGTGTGGTCATCAAAGATTCTAATAATTTGTTTTGCTAAATCTCTCTAAAAAGGTCAAATATCACTTGTTTTGCATCAATCTTGATACAGGGTACTTATTATATGTTGTACTTTGGATTCCTAAAGCTTTTAGTAACTAACCCATCATCCAAGGGTAGTTTTCACTATAAGTAATTATGTTGTTGTTGGACAGACACTATAATTTACATTGTTTTACTATGTTCAATCTGAATTTACTTTAAAATAAAAACATCTATATTGATTCTGACTGTTCTACATCCAACTCACAGGTTTATCATTACTTTGAGAAAAAAGATTATTAATGTTCCCCTTTGAGAAGGGAAGATATGGTCATTTGTTCTGGGAATGTCATTTTCGAGCCTGAGACCTGAAAACAGGCTCAGGGCTAAACTGGATAACACATCAAATATCATTTCACACTTGAAATGGATGCAGAGTTTGGTCTTTCATTTCTACAAGATTTCCTTCAACGTTCTTTTCAGAGTTAACCGAAAACACTGTCACTAAAAGGGTATATCATTGGGTATGTCAAAATGAAAATGTACCAATATTATCAACTGGTTTACAATATTTTATATACTTAACACAATTTAAAATGAAACCTTGAAATGGATGTGCAGTGTTTGGTGTTTTATTTCTGCATCTTCACTTAAGATTTCCTTCAAACAAACTGTAGTCCATGTTGTTGTGTATACGCAGTCCTGAATCTACTCTGATGGATGGGTGGAAAGGGCTCTCTATACTAAGTGCAGGTCAAATTGAATATTGAATGCTATTCTATGCTTTGTGATGCAGACACAGCTGAGGAAGGCTCTGAGCCTGAGTGTGTGTGTGGACGTTTACCAGCCGTGGTCCAGACTGTCTCTAGTGGAAGTTGCTGCTCAAAGCCTCAAAACAAACCCTCCTAAAAGTCAGTCTACACTCTCCTTATATTTACCTCTTTTTACTGGCAGTGTCATATCTACACTGTGCTCTCCTTTCCCCTTTATTCAGCAGAGAGAGACACCTCAGAGGCCGGCCTGTCTGTGGTTATGGCAGGAATCCATCAGTCTGCATGTCAGTATGCGTCTGTGCTGCTCAGAGACCAGACGTTTAGCCCTCAGACCTTTCTGGAGTTTATCGCACACTTTCATCACCTCTGCAAACATCTGCACACACAACATCAGAGCAGAGCCAACAGGTAAATATCCACAGGTAGTTCTTCTTCTCTCTGTGTCTCCTGTGTTTGATATGCTGCAGCTCCACTGTAGCCTAAAGAAGATAAGATAATGGACAATTTTGCACTATGTACATTCCCTAACATATTGAAGTGACTGTTATTTTGTTATTTTGATTGTTGTATCTTTGTAATTAAAATGTGTTATCATTTCATATTCCAGCTATTCCTCAAAAAACATGTTTTGGATATCATGCCATTCAAATTTGTAATTTACATTTTAAGAAATTGTAGTTTTGAATGGCATGATATCCAAAACATGTTTTTTGAGGAATAGCTGGAATACGAAATTATAACACATTTTAATTACAAAGATACTTCAAGAAAACCCCCTCACCGGGTCAACAAAGACCCACTTATGCACCTAAGGGTTAGGATAAAACACAACAATCAAAATAACAAAATAAAAGTCACTTCAATACGTTAGGGAATGNTCGGTTTGCGTTCACACGGGACATTAAGGGGGTAAAAACCAAAACGCAAATCCCGGCAATTTCTACCGGAGCCTCCGCCATGGAGCATCGGCAGGTTATTTTCATGCTGTTGTTAATCTGGAGATCAACAGATTCTAGCAACGGCGCATATGATTATATAATCAGACAACGTGCGATACAAAACATTATAACACATATAATGAGAGACGTTCTGCAGTCAGGAGGAGGTTTCACCGACGACAGGTGGCTCTGACTTTTATGTATAGTTTTTAGTTTGATAGTTGTTTTTAATTTACACGACACTGTTCAACACTTCATTCTGCTTCACTCTTTCACTCACGATTTTGAAGACGCGTTCTTTTGACACGTAAATACTACGCTTCCTATGTTTTGGTGCAGACTGCGTTCACACCAGCAATGAACCGCTCCAGAGTTCACTAGCAAGCGCTCCGAGACCACCTATTTTAGCGGACCAGAGTCAGTTTGTTTAGTTCACTTCAGAGGTCTCGGACTGTGTTCACACCGACCCAAACGAACCGCACCAAGCGGCTAAACGCACCAGGGTTCGATTCAACCGGACTATACAAGGCAGGTGTGAATGCGACCTTAATGAATAAGAAAACTTGAGGTGTTTTGTGTAAGGGAACACGTACTCCCACTTCTCATTTGCTGTTTCTCTGAAGCTCAGGAAAAGGGAGGCTTTTGTCAGACAAAGTATTCAGAGCCATCCACCAAAACAAAAAAAAGAAAATACTGATTTCACATTCATCAAGTAAGCATCTGAAAGTCCTCCTTCCTCCTCCTGCAGGTATCGAGCTGACCCTGGAGATTCAGGGGAGTCTGGACCCCAAAGCCCCTCTGAAGGAGTTCATCGCAGCGCTGCGGCAGGGAGAGAAGTTCCAGCAGAGAGTTTCAGAAATCAAAGCCGAGGTGGAGGCCTTCGCCGGCCAGTTCCCCATGCCTGGCCTCCCTGTGCTGTAGAAGCACTGATGGTTATAACAAACATTATGATGCCAAATGTTTGCGGTGTGTTGTTTTGTGTGTATATTTTTTTTGTTAAAATCAGGACAAAGCAGTTCAGCTTTGGCCAGATTTGTCTTAATGGTTAAAAAGAAAGATTTGCAGACTTTTCTTCCCCTCCAAATATCCGTGTTGCAGCGGTGCCTTATCTGTTTTAGAAATGGTTTGCTTTGGTCTTGGATATTTCTATTACATTGAAGCTTTAATCATGGCTGAAATCAACATTTATTTTGTAATCTAATTACAATTCCAAAGTGTTCTTACCGACTGTACTGAAGATGAAAGCACACAGTGTGCATGTGTCATATACTGTAAACTTATGTGAAGTAATTAATACAATTTAATAAATGAAGACTGCTTTTTCTTTGACTGAAATACTTAATATTGTTTGTTGAAATTAACAATACCAGCAGGTTGTCTATCTGAAATGCATTAATCTGTGAAGATGCTGCCTGAAGTGTCAAATGAAGAAGACAGAATGTTATTTCCAAAATAAACTGTTTTCCACACTACAATTATCAAGTGTTGTATTTGTTTCATAATTCATACAAGAAATCACTCAATTGTGTGCACTAATTGTAATTTCCCCCTTTCATGAAACCTCCCGGCTGAGGCTCTATATATTTCTTCTGTCAGCATGCAGACAGAAAGTGGCATTTGGAATTTAAATGTAGACATTGATAATTCAATAAGTGTGAAAAAAGTCAATCAATTATGGTGGTGGAACTTATGACACATTCAACTCTTCATCACTTTCTTATTTATCTTGCTTGTTATTTTTTTTCTTCCCAAAACATATTAATACATTATTATAAGCCAGTAAAAAGGCACCACAGTTTGATGTGAGCTCCACTCGATGATCGTTTAGTGATGCCTTGAATCCGTCAGGTCAGAGGTCAGGCCGCGCGCCTTCCATCCTTCTGCTGTTGAGAATGAGCAGTTTGTAACTAAAAGCAACAGACCGACTCATGTGCAGGTTTCTCTAAAACAGACAATCAAAGCTCGAAAGCACAGCAGCTTTTCTGGTTCCTCATCAGGGAGCACGCTTATTGTTTTCTTATCGCTTAGCCTAGCTAGCCAGGTTAGCCACTTTAGCTGGAGAACTGGAGAAGAAGAAGCTACTTAGATAGCTCAACCGCTAGCTAGCTAACCGAAAACGGATATTTCTTACTTTGAGGAGCACGAAAGACTCTCGCAGACATGCAGGACCTCCTGGCCACCGTGGATCACCTGAAGTTTGACCTGGAGCTGGCCATGCAGCAGCAGCTCGGGGCTCAGCCTCTGCCTTTCCCCGGCATGGACAGTAAGTGCTCGGATGCTAGCTGGTAGTTAGCCGCTGTAGGTGAACTATAGTCTATAGACAACTGTTGACCTTAGCTTTATGTCTAATGTATTTATTAAGGTTGTAATAATACTGTGTGTGTTTCTGCAGAATCCGGGTCTGCTGTGTGTGAGTTCTTCATGAGAGCAGCTTGTGTGAAAGGTAAAAACACAACATGACAACAATCACACACTGTACTCCCATCAAAGTGTGGGTATTGACAACAGATGGATTAAAAACATGGTGGTCAAATCTGAAGCATTAGTTATTCTGACTTTTATCTTCTAGAACTAGTAAGCCTTCAAAAATACTGGATCCTACATTTCCCATAATGCCGCCATTGTAAATGCATGATGTTTATACTCTGTTAGAGTCCAAAACCACCCTGTAATGGTTTCTATTTACTTTCAAAATAACCTAAAATACTGGTACACCACACACTACTACTGCACTTGTTTAAAATGTTATACCATAAATAGGTATCCTGGAAATTCTTATCTACCAGTTGTGTCTGTAGAGGCCTTGTGTTAGATCTGAATACACAGGGTTTTTCACCAAAAAAAGGGATTCAAGACAAATGTCACAGTTATGTTGACAGTGGAAACTTAATCTGTACAAATGTTTTTTGATGTACCGATTATGTTTTGCATCCACTTCCCATAATGCAGCCATTGTAATCCTTACATTTAATAAGAACCTTTCAAAAAAAAAATCCAAGCAAGGATAAGTACTCAGATAATGTATGTATTCAGATATGAATGGAAATCCACAGTTCACAAATACAATAAATACATTCTACAGTACACTACATGCTTTAGATTCTTCCAGTTTAATTGTATAGTGTTAATATCATATTGTTTTGTCTGTTATTATTTTGAAAATGGAAATGAATACACTCTAAGTCAGGGGTCTCAAACTCAAGGCCCGGGGGCCAAATCCAGCCCGCCACTTTATTTTATGTGGTGCACGAGCTTGCAAAGATTATAATATGTTTATTATAATGTTACGTGCCAATTTACAGGAGCACGTTGCCCATAAACTACATGTCCCACAATGCATCTCATTTTGTGAGATGGCACTGAAGAGACTTTTTTATTTGCAATTATTTGCCCTAGACTTCTGCTTTCAGACTTAGTTAATTATGAAGTTATTACCCTATCCGATAATAATCCAATGCAGAGGAAATATTGTAAAATACATTATTTTGTATATATATATTTATATAGTATTGAAGTTACTCCGGCCCTTTGAGTGCAACCATAATTATAACGTGGCTCGCGATGAAATTGAGTTTGACACCCCTGCTCTAAGTGATTGATAACAAATTAAATTACCCGCTGAAAATGTCCTTACCTTTTTTTAAACCAATCTAATGGGAGCAATGATCTGCTTCACAATAATATCCTCTATGTGATTCATTCATTAGCAAACATCAAGACTGGATGCCCTGTAGTTTTTATTCAGAAAAGTTGTGCCGTCCTTTGTGTCCTATTTTTGACTTGTTTACCCTCCCAGGTGGGATGTGTCCGTTCCGTCACATCAGCGGAGAGAAGACGGTGGTGTGTAAGCACTGGCTCAGAGGACTGTGTAAGAAAGGAGACCAGTGCGAGTTCCTCCACGAATACGACATGACCAAGATGCCCGAATGCTACTTCTACTCCAAATTTGGTCAGTTGACTTGATGTCATATAAAATACATTAGATTATAACTGTTGAACAGCTCCTAATTGATCAAATCACTGCGTGTATTTGTCCCTGTTTTATAATTCTTGTGACGACCCTTTCAGGTGAGTGTAGCAACAAAGAGTGTCCCTTCCTGCACATCGACCCAGAGTCCAAGATCAAAGACTGTCCCTGGTACGACCGAGGCTTCTGCAAACACGGTACGACCTGCTCACAAAACATCCCTGCAGTACTGATAGTTTTACCCCCAAATATACAGTTTGTATGGAAGCCCATTCAAGCCAGAAAAAGAAAAACGTTCTCAAAATCATGACTTGAAATCAAAAGATTGTTACCAAACTTTTTTTTAGGTTTTAATTTGACAATATATAGACAATAATTTTACTGTGAAACTTTAACATTATTTAAAGAGTTTTTTAGATACTACGTCATTATTTTGACCCTATACCATTATTTGAACTGACTACTTCATTATTTTGATAAGTTTAACAGTATTTTAAGAAACAAAGTCATTTTTTTGTTGAGATACTAGGTAATTTCTTCCAAAAAAAAATATAATGTTGAAACACTAAGTATTTAGTCATTATATAGATACTTATAGAGAGGCGAAGTCCCTCCCTTTCCTCCATGGGACCTTATTTCGGAAAAAGTATGTATTGAAGTCAATGGAGAGAGAAAGATTATCTTTCGATCCCGTTTGAATTGTGCCACGAATTAAACATATGATGATTGTCAATTTTTAAAAGATAATTTTACAAGTCAAACAAATAAAAATGTGGCGTAAAAATGTAAAGTAACACTTTTTTTGTGTGAAACCGCTCAATGAACTACATCTCCCGTCTCGCACCACACACCAAGACGGCCGTCACGTTGGCACATTTCACTTCTGTCTCTCAGAATGAGGCGAAAAGTATTAAAAGAGGTGAAAATCACTCCAAGTCTGGGCATGTTGAGAGCTGTACACACACACAAGGGGAGTTAGTCGGTTCCGTGAGAGCCAGCATGCGGGACCGGGATTCTGGGATTTGTAGTCTTTCTAGTTGCGTATTTTTCATAGTCTTATATTTCAAAAGTTTTACAACAAACTGTGACTTTTTTGACATGGAAATAAATTTTAAGATTGACAAACATCATATGTGTAATTCGTGGCAATCAAACAGGATCGAAAGATACGTTTCTCTCTCCATTGACTTCAATACATAATTTTTCCGAAATAAGGTCCCATGGGTCGGAAGTAGATGGGCGGGACTTCGCCTCTCTATAATAAAAGAGATGGATAGAAAAGAGATGGATAGAAAAGAATGGACGAAATCATTTCAATGAGAAACTAAANTTTCAATCACAACTGCAAATTTCAACTTTCTGGTGTTGCTAAAGATAAAACAGGAGACCCGAGACAGAAGGACTCATCCTTTGGGGATGTGTACAAAATATGACCTTACCCTGTTGAGGAGTTGTGGAGATATTTCACTACTAATAAATGTTGTGGACCAATAGAGGAACATTAATACTCGATACAGCAGTTTTAAGGTAATGGGAAGATTGTGGTTAAAATAATGGTTAAATGGTGACAACATATAAACTATTGCACATGGCCCATAGACTGCATGTTGTTGTGGCTCCCTGTACAAAGGCCACACCGCTTCTAGCATTGTCGTTGTGTAATTGTCAAATACCATTCTTTAGCATTCTCGACTGGATTAGCATGCACCCTGTTAACAATTAAAAAATCACCTGTAGTCCCCTTCCATCACTCGAATCACTTCACCAACGAACTGTCACAAGGGCAAAGAAAATCATTTCTGACCCCTCCCACCCAGCTCACCATGTCTGGGTGGGAGGGGTCAGAAATGATTTTCTTTGCCCTTGTGACAGTTCGTTGGTGAAGTGATTCGAGTGATGGAAGGGGACTACAGGTGANCATACTTCAGCCAGAGGGGATGATGTCATCTCATCACTGTCTGTCTTGCTGTCTGTCTGTCTGTCTGTCTGACTGACTGACTGACTGACTGTCTGTCTGTCTGTCTGTCTGTCTGTCTGTCTGTCTGACTGACTGACTGTCTGACTGACTGTCTGTCTGACTGACTGACTGACTGTCTGACTGTCTGTCTGTCTGTCTGTCTGTCTGACTGACTGACTGACTGACTGACTGACTGTCTGTCTGTCTGTCTGTCTGTCTGTCTGACTGTGTGTCTGTCTGTCTGACTGACTGACTGACTGACTGACTGTCTGTCTGTCTGTCTGTCTGTCTGACTGACTGACTGACTGACTGACTGACTGTCTGTCTGTCTGTCTGTCTGAGTGTCTGACTGACTGACTGACTGTCTGACTGTCTGTCTGTCTGTCTGACTGTCTGTCTGTCTGACTGACTGACTGACTGACTGTCTGTCTGTCTGACTGTGTGTCTGTCTGTCTGTCTGACTGACTGACTGTCTGTCTGTCTGTCTGTCTGTCTGTCTGTCTGACTGTCTGACTGTCTGACTGTCTGTCTGACTGTCTGTCTCTCTGTCTCTCTGTCTGTGTGTCTGTGTGTCTGACTGTCTCTCTGTCTCTCTGTCTGTGTGTCTGTCTGTGTGTCTGACTGTCTGTCTGTCTGTCTGACTGTCTTTTGTTTTTGTTATGTTTGTTTCTACTCCTGTTCTTCTTTGTAAAGCGACCTTGGGTCTCATGAAAGGCGCTATATAAATCCAGGTTATTATTGTTATAGTATCTATAAATATGATGCCATTTTTAAATGATTCTCGATATTGGAGGATTTCATAATTTCTGCATCATTCATATTATCTTTTAAATATATTTTAAAAAGATTTAAATACATAAAATGAATATAAATAAGAAAGCATAGAATATATTTCCCCAAACTACAGCTTTACCATATTATACTTAACTCTATTTTACGGCGAAATTCACATAATAATAATACACTTTATTTATATAGCACCTTTCATGCTCGACGCAGTATGACAACAAATCACAATAACAAATGAGGAACATAATTAAAATATGTAAAAACAATAAAAACATGAACAGTGAGACTATTAAAAATGATAAGCCAAATTAAAAAGATAGGTCTTGAAATTTACTTTGAAATTGAGGTTGCTGTTCTAAGATCAAATGGGAGCGTTGGGGCGTTATCAAAACCGAAAGCAGCCTCTCCAGTTTTCTAGGTACTTTTAAAAGTGAAACATTGGAGGGATCTAAGCGTCCTCGTTTGGTTGATAAAAAAAGAGAGACAGTCACTTAAATATGTTGGGGTAAGATTATGTAAAGCATTGTAAATCATTAAAAGCACATGACTCACCTTGTAGCAGGTGACCTGGTCCAGGGGCCGGGGCCCTCTGTTGCCCCCCATGTGGTTCTGATGATGAGGAGGAGGACCCATCGGCATGTGGTTCTGTGGGCGCATGCTGGGACCGGAGTTGGTCAGCTGGATGAGAGAGAGCGACGAGCGGCCGATGGTAGGAACCGGCTGCAGCAGGAAACACGGAGAGACACATGGTTTTTACTCTTCAGCAGAGGTGGGAAGTAGTGGAGTACAAATACTTCGTTACTGTACTTAAGTACATTTCTCTGGTATCAGTACACAACTTTTTACTTTGACTTTTTACATGTTGAACCCAAATAGCTGTACTTTCTACTTCTCACATTTTCCAAACAGGCTGGTTCCTTTAGTTTGAATGTGTGTTTGGTGGCGTGATCATTATTATTTAGAGTCATTGCGTGCCTATTGATTTGAACACGATCCGTGTATCCATCATTTCCTGGTCTTCTCTAAAGAAGAGGGACCAATGAAAACGTTGTCATGTTGCCGTTGTTCAGCATGGAAACATTCATTAGCTAACAATGACATTATTGTTCTATTAATATAAAGGGAGGTCAGGTACTCTTTAAAACAGCTGCTAGTGATGGGTACTTTTTACTTAAGCACATTTCAAAGCCTTTTGACTTGAGTAAAGAAGTTTAGTCAGTACTTCTACTGTCACCAGAGTATTTTTAAACACGAGTATCTGTACTTCTACTTGAGTAAAGGATGTGTGTACTTTTGCCATCTCTGTATATATATATCCGTCAGAGTGAAAAAGCTTACGGTGTCGGTGAGGCTCTCAGCCTGGATCTTCTGGTCTTTGAGCGCCTGCTGCAGGGCCACGATCTCCGCTTGGTGCTCCTTCACCGCCTGCTCCACCGCCAGACGAGACTCCGAGCTGCGCTGCTCTGAACGAAGCCTGGAGCGTGAAACATAAATACATTGTTTATAAAGTTACTTTAAAGAAGCCTTATTAGGTTTTGGCCGGTTTTCCCTTTCCGGTAGTGTGTTATATAGGGGTTAGTGCATGTAAATGGTCTGCAAATCCCTCCCTCCAGAGGAAGTGTATATTTCCCCGAAAAACACCTTTATTGGACTTTTTTTACTTCCGGGAACATAATTACATCACTATGGAACACTCGCTATTGGATAGCCTAAGGGACGGGACATATCTAAGTGGTTCACCAATCATGAATTGAGAATAGATCCGACCCGCATCTTCTTTGTTTTACCCAGAACCGAACCCGAATTTTTTTTTGGAAAAAATACCAAACCCGAAACTCTTTTTTTTCTGATCACCCGACCCGATGCAGGACTCTGGTCTGCAGCTGTAAATGCTAATGAGCTGCTGCTGGCCACGCCCCTCTGAGAGATGATTGGTTAAAAAGAACACAAAGGTGCTCTAGGAGGAGATTNATAACAAAAACAAGACAGACAGACAGACAGACAGACAGATAGACAGACAGACAGACAGACAGACAGACAGACAGTCAGACAGACAGTCAGACAGACAGACAGACAGACAGACAGACAGTCAGTCAGACAGTCAGACAGTCAGACAGACAAAACAACAAATAGATTAGGAGCCAAAGGCCTTAGCAAACCGATGGGACTTGAGGGCCCTTTTTGAAGGCGTCAAGCACGGGGATGTTGAGGATCTCCGCAGAGGGTGGGGTCTGACAAGGGTCTGTCCCCGAAGGTTCGCGGGTTGGTGCGGGGAGTGGTAAGCAGGCCGGAGTCTGAAGACCGCAGGTTCCGGGGTGGGGCATGTGGGCGGAGGAGGTCCGATAAGTACTGGGGGGCATGGAGGGACTTGTAGGTGAGGAGGAGGACGACTTTGTAGGTTATGCAGGGCTTTACCGGCAGCCAGTGGAGGTGGATGAGGGTGGGAGTGATGTGCTGCCACGGCTTTGTATGTGTGAGTACCCTAGCAGCACAGTTTTGAACATACTGGAGCTTGTCTGTTCAAAACTGTGCTGCTAGGGTACTCACACAATAGTCCCAATTAGTTATTTTGTACAGATTGTGCAGTCCAAATTGTAACCATAATGATAATACATTCAGTAAGCCAGTGTTTAACTGCAAACTCTGTTAACACTTCACTCACTGTTAGTACAGAAAGTAAATTACATAAAACAGGTTATTGATCTTGTTTTATGAGGTTTTGGTATTTTCAGTTGTTGTGCTAAGCTACACTAACTGGCTCCAGCTACATATAGACTGTACAGGCACGAGAGGCATTGTTTTTTTTTTCAAATAACTCCAGGCAAGAAAGCAAAAAGGTGCTTTTTCTAATATCTGCTTCTGATTAAGAGCCATTCATGTTTTGTTTTCTTGTACTCTGTGTCTATAGTGCGGTGAGAAGGGCCACTATGCCAACAAATGCACTAAAGGACACCTCGCCTTCCTGAGTGGACAGTAACCTCCGGA
>NW_011332986.1:65233-67160 GCF_000735185.1 Notothenia coriiceps
TTTTGCTCTGGAAGTGTTTCCTTTAATTCCTACTGTATCTTACAGACCTTACAGATCTATCCACAGAACAATAGTCCAACTGAGACCTTGTTTGTGTTTGTGTTCTACATAATAGTTTAAACAGTCTAATATATTATAATGTGTGTGTGTGTGTGTGTTTGTGTGTTTTGTGTGTCTCTGTGTTTTGAGGCAGCAGGAAGAGAAGGAGAGGAGATGTTTAGTTGATTCCTTTCTCTTCTCTTCATAACATGAAATGACAGATTTGTGTCATGCTGTGTGTGTGTGTGTGTGTGTGTGTGTGTGTGTGTGTGTGTGTGGGGGGGTGTGTGTGAGATTAAAATAGCCCAATTGCTTTTACAATAAATAAACATTGAATGTATTTAATTGAATAGTAAAGGGGTTTAACGTTAGTGGCAGGTTGTGTGTGAGAGAGAATAAATAAGACAACCCAATATTTAAAAAAATTGTTATTATTTTCCCACGCATATTTAGCATATTTCGCAACTTTCCGCATATTTCGCAATTTCCCACAATTTCACCGCATAAAATCACATAAAAACTCTGCATGTTTAATCGCATAATCAAGGAATTTAGCCCGCATAATAAAGGATTTTTGCCCGCGTTGTTCTGGAGGGTCTAAGTATCCTGTGGAAGGAACTGTGATTATTATAATCAAGGGGAATTTAGCTATCACAATGCAAACGGCCAAGACACACTTTGAGCCCAGATAATGAATGTTATTAAGGGCTGTAAATATAATAGGCCTATGTCTAAAATGGACAACATTGTTAGGAGACTTCAACTACAGCGATTCTGCACTGCGGTCACCCAGCCGTCTCTCCAGTTTGTTATTATTTTTTCTGCCAATAGTCCTTCATGAGATTGATCCTGTTGGACTCAGTAATGTTACATCACCTATTATCATAGCCGTGGGAACATGTTTCAAATGGGGGGTGCTGTGGGGATGACACCAGGGCCGGTTTTGACCAATTTGCTGCCCTAGGCAAGATTTTAGCTGCCAATGAAAAACCTCTACAAAAGACCAATACACTACAAACAGAGAAACGTATTGACATGGTGGACAGCTTATATAAAAAGGCTTCAAATGTATTCAGTATTACTTGAACATGTTTTAATTGGGGGGTGGACTTCACATCCTCTTGGGGGGTCCGGGGGTATGCTCCCCTGGGAAGATTTTTTTCCACATTTTAAAGTAAAATGCTTCAATCTGGTGGACTTTGAGCACACAATTACTAGAGACTGATCTAGGGGATACAACTCTAAAACACCCATATGAAAAAGATCGGTTTGCATTTTAATAATCAAATAAGTATGTGAACATAACCGATAACCTACCATAGCCAATAACAAATAAATGTAGGCTAACTTGTTTTATTTTTGTGGTTCATTTATATCTTATTTTACCACTCAACATTTATTTATTTATGCATATTTTTAAATCTCTCCAGTTTTGAACAATATGTCTGGTTTACTGTACAGTAGCCTATACATTGGAACGATCTCAAAATTCAAACCTGTTTTTATTTATCCTAATAATTATAAAGAAGTCCCTTGGAAATATGTGTTTACATAAATTGTGATCAAAACGTTTGAGACCCACTGAGACAACTTAGACTAAAGTGAACTATCTAAACACTCAGAGTCCTTTAAAACCTCACTGTGCCTCTCAGTCTGAGAGGAGAGCTCTCCCTCCACATTATTGTAGAAACAGCTTCTTAAATCCGGTACCGGTGCACCCCCTCTCTCTATCTATCTCTCTTTCTCTTAAGCTGGCTGTGAGCTGCGGGCGCCTGATAAGCCAACATCCCCCACTTTCATCACTTACAGCGCCCATCGTACAGGGCAAATGGAAAATGTAACCGGGGTGAAAAGGGTGTTATCTTTACTTAATTATGAATGTTGTTAC
>NW_011332986.1:67181-67436 GCF_000735185.1 Notothenia coriiceps
GGCGCTTGTGGAGTATGAAGCCCTCTGTATCGCGAATGTCGACGGGGGGGTGCTAGTGGAGTGCACGCGTCTCACACAACCCTAGTTTGGTGGCCGGTGCCCTGGAAAGAAATCAATGCGTGAGAAATACAAGGTGTGGCCTGTGAGCGTGTGAATGGAGTGAAATGCGTGTGTGAGAGAGCTCTGCTAATGCAAAGTGACCTGCTCCATCGAAATCAGTCGCATTGACCCGAAGACAGATTTTGATTCCTAACT
>NW_011332986.1:67453-71731 GCF_000735185.1 Notothenia coriiceps
TTTAATACTTTTTAATAGCCTTAATTTTCGCTAAATTGATTGATCAACTTTTAATACTTTTTAAGACCCCGCGGACACCCCGATAATGGAAACTCAACTCACAAACAACCACACATGATATCCAACAGTACATTTTAGTATAGATTTATTGGTCACAACAGTCACATATTCAACATGGAGAGCCGGGGAACAGAAGCTCCTGGAGGTCTGATGGGAGGAGCTTAATGGTACTTTCTCATGCGGTCATGTTCTGGAAGAAAAGAGGTTTAAGTGTTAAAAGGTGTTTTTGTGGATGATTGGAAAGTGACATTATCTGTCCTAAAAAACAAAGAAAGCCTTCTTACTGATGTGATCGAAACTCCACACGTAGCTGAGCACCACGTAGCCAGCCAGCACCATGGAAAGACCACCGATGCCTCCCTTCTTCACGTGGATGTACTTGTTGAGGTATCTTTCATAGCCTGGGAGTGAAACGCAAACAGCATGAGGACAGAACTACATTCACATTTCATCCTCAAACTATAAAGCTCTTCATGACCTGAATACAACATGCATCGATTTGAACGTAAATAAACACGGGTGAAAGAGGAAAAGCTAGAGGCAAGAAGCTTTCACAAAGCTGCTGAGAGAGAGATTTCAGAGATTACAAGGTCTAATTAAGGCTGTTTTTGAATGACTTATTATTCAAACTGAGTTGGACGAAATATTGAGTATTCAAATAAGGGGTGAAAATGCACATTATATATATTAAGAATTGTCTTAGGAACAAATTGGGAACTACTTTCAGCCTCAGGATGTTTTGTGAATGACATGCAAGACACTGACACGACAACCTTGCAGAACAGTTGCTAGGTAACAGCATAGAACAATTTGGGGGAAATGTGCATGTTGATAAGAAAGAAAGTAGTGCTGCTCAATTAATCGTATTTTAATCGCAATTACGATTTTGGTTTGCAACGATTATGAAAACAACATAATTGAAATAAAACTTTTTTTTTGTTTTTTTTATTATTGGTTTTTCAGTTGAATTATACTTAAAGTTCAGGGTAATCAACTATTAAAAACATACTACAGTTTTTTTTTTTTTTAATAAATGGATGTTTTCGAACTAAATGGATAATAATCCATTTCGTTTTTGGTAATCGTGATATCAATTATTGACCCAAATAATCGAGATTATGATTTTTGCCATAATCGAGCAGCCCTAAAAGAAAGGCATAATTTCTGCTCGCTGAATTTTAAACCTTAAAACAGGTATGATATTTAAGATCAAATTTGTTTAGTAGGACTTTTGATTTCTTGTCAAATGAACTGCTGAAACCACTTACATTTAAAAAAAAAGAAAACGTGCTACAATCTTTGATCAGGTTTGTTTTCCCACTGCATCTTGATAATTTGATAAAGGAGGTTTCTGTATCTAAATCTTTTCTGTTACACTCGCTTCATTCTGCTACTGTTTTGATTTTAAACTAAATGGTTACTGCTGCTTCTCTATCAAATCTCTTCTCATCTAAATGGGATCGGCACCCTTTTTTTGTAATTGACCTTTTGTGACAGCTCCTCCTTTCAAGACAGAAAGTCAGAGCAGATTTCCTCACCCTTGCGGACGGAAGAGATCATCCCGTTGGGGGTGAAGTCGCGACCTCCGACCCACGTCCCAATCTCTCCCAGCTTCACCTCCATCAGACGCTTCTCAACAACGGGAACTGGTGACAAGTGGAGAGAGCAAAGACCGGGAGTTATTTAAGTCTTCTTACAGAGGTCATATACAAATATATCAACTTCAATAAATAAATAAATGGAAGTAAAAACACTGATTCCAATATAACACTCACTGGAGGTGTTCTTCAATACAAATACAAATCGATTAACTTCTTCGCTTTCCTTCTATCTTAACTAGAAGGTTAAGCACTATATGCTTGTTGTTTTTATGTATTGTATGCAACTCCATTCACCTTTGTCCTAAAGTGTATTTTCCATTGATGTACTAATGCATTGCTGCAGCACTGTATTCTACTTTCTGTAAAATTCAGAAAATACAAATAAAGTTCAAATATAACCTAATTTACCCACTGGGGATCAATAAAGTTTTTCTCTCTTTGAAAAAACCCCGCAATCAAATAAAAGATTAATGCAGCTAAAAAGGTCAATCTGCAACGGATGACATGAATGCTAACGTTACTATGAATTAAGTATTATGCCAGACCGTTCAAATCCCACTGGAAAGCAAATTCGTACTTCATGTGTTTAGTTATTAAGGAACAGTTTGTGTTTCAGGGTTAAAACAAACCGAATACAATATCAAAGTTATTGGTAACAGGCACTGAGTTTGAAGGCTACAGTGCAAGCTAGCAGAAAGAAACGGTTACATAACGTACATATGCAAAGACAACTTAATTATGACAGCTTTGCACAAAGTCACAGTCATGTTTAAAGCTTAGCATGATAGTCAATTGTCAAAAAGGGACTCCTAAATGTATTTTAAAAGCAGAAAACGAGCAATGACAAGCAAAGTCCTTGACGTGACTTAAAGGATTCAGCGGCCTACAGTCAGACAAAACCCTTAAAATGTATCCATTAACGGTCAGACAGACCATACAACACACACAGTTTGATCAAATATAAACATTTACTAAGGCAAAATCACATTATGGAGATATTTAACATATTTTAAAGCAGAGGACACGATGTTTTACCTGCTCTATCCGCCATCTTCACTGGTGCGAAGGGTTTGCAGGCAGCGGGGGATTGTGGGTAAAAAAAGTGAGAAAGTGCATTATGGGAGAATTTGTAGTTCTTTATTCAAACCGCTGGAGGGCAGCAGAAGAGATGAAACCATAGATGAAACCAGAAGTCAAAATCCAAAGCCTACATTTGTTCAAATAAATACAAATATTGCAAATAAAAAAGATACGTTTGTTAATATAGATTAATGAAGGGATTAAAGAGCAATATATCATGAAATAAAAATAGAGTATCATGGCATGAGTTTACATTGTCAGTTCTGGCGAAGGTGCTCGAACGCCTAGTGAGTGAACAAGTAAAGGAATTTTTATGTAAAAATGATATCCTGTCTAAACATCAGTCAGGCTTCAGAAAGCAACATAGCACCATCACTGCGACAATGAAAGTGGTGAATGACATTACGAGTATTTTAGATAATAAGCAGAGTTGTGCAGCTCTATTTATTGACCTGTCCAAAGCGTTTGACACCGTTGATCATCTCATCTTAAAGCAGAGGCTGGTCAGTATTGGCATATCCAGCCATGCAGTGGGGTGGTTTGTGAACTACCTCTTTGAAAGGTCCCAATGTGTTCACTTTGATGGGCTGTCTTCTGAGTGGTTAAACATTGCTAATGGTGTTCCTCAAGGTTCTGTTTTAGGTCCTTATATATATATCAACAGTTTAGGTGAAAATGTGAATGAAGCTACTTTACATTTTTATGCGGACGATACCGTTATGTATTGTGCAGGTCCCTCCATTAAAGAGGCTGGTGTTAAATTACAGGCTGTTTTTAACATTATTCAGACTCAGCTCGCTGAGCTTAAGCTTCTTTTAAATGTTGAGAAAACCAAGGTAATGCTTTTTTCAAAAGCAAAAAAGACTCCAGAGACTGCTTTGGATATTGTTACTATGCAAGGATAAGTATTAGAAGTGGTTACCTGTTATAAATACCTAGGTATATAGCTTGATGATTGTCTTTTAAACTTCAGGTCATTAATCTGCTTTAAAAGCTGAGGGTTAGACTAGGTTTCTTTTTCAGAAACAAGTCCTATTTCTCACTTGAGGCCAGGAAAAGGCTAGTCACTGTGACCTTTTTACCTGTTACCTAGTGATTTGATCTATATGAATGCATCTGCCCATTGCCTGGAGAAGTAAGATGCCGCCTATCACAGTGCTCTGAGATTTGTTACTAACTGTAAAGCACTTACTCATCACTGTACCCTGTATGCCAAGGCAGGTCTGCCTTCACTAACTGTACGGAGGCTCAGTCATTGGTACATTTTTATAAAGCCATGTTGGGTAAACTACCAACTTATATATGCTCTTTGATCTCACAGAGAGTGGCAAGTAGCTATTGCCTGAGATCCCAGGATGTGTTATTACATGTGCCAAGTGCTAGGATTGTTTTAGGTACTAAAGCTTTTATGTGTGCTGCTCCTCTAGCTTGGAACACTATGCACATTTTTTTTAAACTGAGCATTTTGGTTCCCTTGCATCATTTTAAAGAGCCTGTGGATAGATTAAATGTTATTTGATACCTGTTATTGTGAATA
>NW_011332986.1:71771-74208 GCF_000735185.1 Notothenia coriiceps
GGTTGATGTGCCATTAGTTATGTCTTGCCTTTACTGAAAGGAGGGGAGGCAACTATTTTAAATAACTATAGGCCAATCTTTAAATTGTCAGTTCTGGCGAAGGTGCTCGAACGCCTAGTGAGTGAACAAGTAAACAAGTTTTTATGTAAAAATAATATCCTGTCTAAACATCAGTCAGGCTTCAGAAAGCAACATAGCACCATCACTGCCACAATGAAAGTGGTGAATGACATTACGAGTATTTTAGATAATAAGCAGAGTTGTGCAGCTCTATTTATTGACCTTTCCAAAGCGTTTGATACCGTCGATCATCGCATCTTAAAGCAGAGGCTACTCAGTATTGGCTTATCCAGCCATGCAGTGGGGTGGTTTGTGAACTTCCTCTCTGAAAGGTCCCAATGTGTTCACTTTGATGGGCTGTCTTCTGAGTGGTTAAACATTGCTAATGGTGATCCTCAAGGTTCTGTTTTAGGTCCACTTTTATTCTCCATATATATCAACAGCTTAGGTGAAAATGTGAATGAAACTACTTTACATTTTTATGCGGACGATACCGTGATGTACTGTGCAGGTCCCTCCATTAAGGAGGCTGGTGTTAAATTACAGGCTGTTTTTAACATTATTCAGACTCAGCTCGCTGAGCTTAAGCTTCTTTTAAATGTTGATAAAAACCAAGCTAATGCTATTTTCAAAAGCTAAAAAGACACCAGAGCCTGTTTTAGATATTGTTACTATGCAAGGAAGTATTAGAAGTGGTTACCTGTTATAAATACCTAGGTATATAGCTTGATGATTGTCTTTTAAACTTCAGGTCATTAATCTGCTTAAAAAGCTGAGGGTTAGACTAGGTTTCTTTTTTAGAAACAAGTCCTGTTTCTCACTTGAGGCCAGGAAAAGGCTAGTCACTGTGACCTTTTTACCTGTGTTGGACTATGGTGATTAGTTGTATATGAATGCACCTACCCATTGCCTGAACAAGTTAGATGCCGCCTATCACAGCGCACTGCGATTTGACACAAATTGTAAAGCACTTACTCATCACTGTACCCTGTATGCCAAGGCAGGTTTGCCATCACTTACTGTAAAGAGGCTTCAGTCATTGGTACACGTTTATTTATAAAGCTTTGTTGGGTAAACTCCCGTATTATATCTGCTCTCTGATAACACAGAGAGTTGCAAGCAGCTATTGTCTGAGATCGCATGATGTACTATTGTTAGATGTGCCAAGAGCAAGGACTGTCTTAGGTAAGACAGCTTTTATGTGCGCAGCTCCACTTGCTTGGAACAATCTTCAGCTCAAGGGACCAATCTGATTAAATAAAGGTTTGAAATGAAATGAAAGATTAACAACCTCTGAAATGTCCTAAACGACCAATCAGATTTGAGTATTCAATGAAATCATGTAACAAATAGTTTGAACGCATGATTATAACTGTATAATGGTTTAATTATCATCAAGATGACAAGCGACAAAAAGTCAAAAGGTCAAAGCCTTCCGAATCTGAGAAGACTCCAGCACAGAGTTTTTAACACAAGCTAGAATTTCCCAGCAACATGCATCAAACATGGCTCCTCTGAGGTGTATAATCTCTCTGGTGTGTGTGAAGGCTGTGCAATAAATGTTGTTGCAATCTATACGTTATAGAGATAATAACAAGCCGAGCACGTTAACAGTGACGAGAGAAACAACTCACAGACTCAGGGCCGGGCTCAAAACCAAAACCACGAAGAAAAACCTCCAACCACCAAAACCATGGCTGCTATAAAAACATTAAAGGAGCAACACGCAAATATGCAGGGCACAGAGGCAGATAATAACACAGTGCAGCCACAGGATGCTTCTTATACTCTGTGGAAGATCATACATACATCAATAATAACACTTTAATTGCAGTATAGACAGCAAACAGTAAGCTAATTGGTGGGATAGTATAGAGATGATCATGAGGGCATCATATGTGTTTGTGGAAAAGCGGATATTCTATAAGTACATTTTCAGAATAATCTAATATACTGTACATATTTTTATTTTAATGTCATAATATTATATTCTAATTGTACTTACTTTTGTATATATTTTTGTATTGTATTTTTGTGATACGTTTCCTTCTTTTTTTCACATTAGGAAGTTGTTATTTTTATATACTTCCTTCTTATTTGTACAGATTTAGCCTCATTGTTTCGCCATATACAGTATGTTACTGTTGATTTCATTCATGTTTATTAATGGTGCTTCTCTGCCTATAGACCCTCCAGAAAAACGCGATTCTGCGATCGCAGAATTTACCGCATAATCAGCAAAATGGCGCAGATTTTTAAAAGGCCGCATATTTATCAAAAGGCCGCATAATCCCCGCATTTTTCCACACAAAATTGAGAAGAAAAAAAAGTTGACTCGTCTTGATGTGACGTCATCAGCTCGCGCATCACAGAATGT
>NW_011332986.1:74365-75605 GCF_000735185.1 Notothenia coriiceps
GTGGTGTGTGTGGTGTGTGTGTGTGGTGTGTGTGTGTGTGGTGTGTGTGTGTGTGTTGTGTGTGTGTTGTATGTGGTGTTGTGTGTGTGTGTGTGGTGTGTGTGTGTGTGTGTGTGTGTGGCGTGTGTGTGTGTGTGTCGTGTGTGTGGCTAATCCAAAGGAATCCCTGGGAGTAGTCCGGGAGGCTCGAGGAGAAAATCTCGAAGGGACCCTAGAGGGTATAGAGATTACTCTAGTTAACATTATATTGTTAGGTAGGAGGAAAGGACGGCGATGGATACTGAAAACAGAAAGACGACACTCGAAGATGTGATCCTGTCTCTCTTCTGTATCCGATGTCCAGTGACTCTCCTTCTCCCCTCTGTTCTGTTCCTCGATCACTTCTATTTCTCTACACTTAGTTACACTCTCTCCTTTGTCCTTCACCCTCTGTCCATCGAGTCTTACGCCTCTTGCGGTTGTCCCGTCCTCCCAACGAAATTTTTACAGAAGACATTGTTACTACAATAGTAGATTTCTAGTCACATTAGAGTAGAAAAGAAATACAATGACATTCTTATTATGTGTCAATGAAACAAAACATAGGACTAACGGTATTAGGCAATGTACATTATCCGTTTCACGTCACTAAGAAAACATCCGGTTGGCCTTCATTCGTGTGTTTCTACCACGACCTAAAACCTTATACACTTGTTTATTCTTCACATCCGTTTGTGTGGTAAATACTAAGAAGTGCGCAAAACAAGTCGTCCTCCATTAGAGGTGTATAATGTGTGTTGCACTAGCAAAACAAACATTCTTCTGCAGACAGGGCACCCTAAAAATTGGAGCAGTTATGACATTTCTACAGGTTATCTCAATAGTTCATTATTTGACCACTTTGTTCTGTGCTCAACAGAATTATCCAAGAAATAGTTCGAACTTACCATTGTCAGTACAGAGCCTTTGATTAGTACCTTTCACATAAGAAATATAATCAACAACAGCTACGCAGGAGAAACAGCGACACGGAGAATATACAACGTATCATCTAAGGGGAGGGAGGGGCAAAAGACCTGAGAACGAGGGCGGGATACGACAGAGGACGCAAGCACTACAAATGGCGGACAACAAAGTGGGACACAGGGAGTGGAGACCACATATATGAACACCAATAACGGGTGGACAGGGTCACGGTCCACAGCAAAAGTAAGTACTCGATGTAAGTTCGGACGAGGTACCAGGGGCCAAAAGGCAAAGT